>NW_026853514.1:0-29504 GCF_026571515.1 Ruditapes philippinarum | reverse complement strand
AAAAATAAAATAGACAGACTGCATCACAAAAGTAGTATAAGCTAAAAAACCTCTTAATATATTAACAAAACTCTGTGTGATTTTCTTGTTATAATAAGAAATATAAAGGAACTACATGTATATGTATTAATGTTGAATTAAAAACTCCAAAAAGTAGGATGGTGACAACAAAAACTTTTTTTCATGAATTTGTTTTAATCATGGTTCTCTTTAATCATGCAAAGTTAAGAAAATTTTCAGATGAACAGAAGACAGAAGAACAGGGTACTTGAGTATTATCAGTACTTGAAAGCAAAACTAGAGCCTGAGCAATGTAGAGTTTTCAAAATGGGCCATAATTCTGTCAAAAGGTATAAGCCTTTAAAAGTGACCTCCTATTATGCTCTCAAATAAGTGTGTGAAGTTTCAACCAATTCCATTCAGTAAAATTGGAGATATCAAATGCCAGCAAAAAGTAAACTAAAGTGTGACGGCAATGCCAACACTGACGACTGTGTGATTACAATAGCTCTCCCCTTTCTTTTAAAAGTCGAACTTAGAATTGCAGTTCTCACAGAAACATCTTTAAGTAATAGCATTGACAACATGCAAAAACTTCTACTAATCTGTTAATCTGAAGATCTCAGAGCTTTCTTCTGCCGGGTTTATTATATGGGTTTTGAACAATTATCATACAAAGCTTGATTAAAAAAAATGATTACATACAAATATCCCATGTGTTACTTACCTAACTGACCATGCCACAAGACCCAAGGAATAAACTTTACCATCTTTTTGTCCAGAAAAAGAGTATGGTCCTGTCACATACAACCTGAATAACAATCAATGTAACAAGAGCTGTCACAGGAAGACAGCCAAGCTCGACTAATAAAATACTGACGCAGTAGAGGAGGACAAAACTATGAAAGAAAAATTCAATTATGTATAATATTTTTTTAAGTTATAGTAAAAAAAATAACATTGTTAACATAAATTCCAAACATCAAAGGGGAATAATTCTAGAAATAGTCTCGCTAGAGTTATGAACCTGTCACACAACATGTGTGTAATGATAAGAATATATATTTTGAAGTTTGAAGTAGATACAAAAGTACCTTAAAAAAGTAAAAAGTTATAATATTTCTTAATGAAAATCCTAAGTTCAAAGAGAGATAAATCTGTAAATATTGCTTCAAGAGTTATGAACATTGTCACATGAAATGTAATTGATGATAAGTGAATAAGTATTTGAAGTTTGAGGTAGATACCTTTAAAACCAAAAAAGTCATAGTAAAAAATAACATTTTTTCTAGTAAAAAATCTTAGTTTATGGGGAGATAATTCTTGAAATATTAGTGCTGGAGTAATTGAACCTTGTCACTTAAGATGTGGATGATGATGATGAAAGGTACATATATTTGAAGTATGAAGTATGAAATTGATCCCTTAAGAAATAAAGAAGTAACAGTAAAAAATAGAATTTTTTAAGGAAAATTCTAAGTTTAAGGGGAGATTAATCTGAAAATATTAGTGCTAGAGTTATGAACCTTGTCACATAAGATGTGGATGGAGATTTTATAAGGTAGATATATTTGAAGTATGAAGTTGATCCCTTAGGAAATAAAGAAGTAACAGTAAAAAAAAGTATTTTTTCAGGAAAATTCTAAGTTCAAGGGGAGATAAACCCAAAAATATTGGTGCTAGAGTTATGAACCTTATCACATAAGACCTGGTTGATGATAAGGAACATATATTTGAAGTTTGAAGTTGATACCTTAAGAAATGACAAAGTTATAGTGAAAAATATTTTACTGCACCAAAACTTTAATCTGAAATCTGGACGCGGACGCCGGCGAGTAGGAAAGCTCTCCATATACTTTGTATAGTCTAACAAGGGTTAACCCTTTCCCTGCCTGCAAGTTTGATATATGCCTTCCACTCATATTAATACATTTTGTATGTACCAATATAACTTTAAGCTGATTGAAATGAAATTTTCACAATTTTTGAATAAGTTTTAAGATCTATTGAAGAATTTTTCAACACTTTTGTTAATTTGGAGCACACATTTATTTAGCCTCCATTTTAGGGGGGAAAACCAAATCACTGCTGACTTAATCAATGATAAAATAACCCTTATAAACATACCTTGCTAATGTTGTCTGGAAGTCCCTCCACTCTTTGTATGTTGAAAACTTTGCTGTAATAATAAATAGAGAACTATGATATATAAATTTAACTTTTTGAAGGAGTTGGGTTTTTATTATTTAGGGGGCGCTCTGACAATTATGTGTTTTTTGTGGTCCAGTCAAGTTTATTAATTTAAGATCAAAGAGGAAATCGTTTTCTTGCGCAGAAAGGCATTTTATTGTCAGAGGAAGTCACTTTAGGTACCTCTCTGTGTATATACATGTACAGGATACAAGATCACACCTTCAGTAGAATCACCACCAACCTTCTGTAAGCCAGCCAGAATACTTCCACACATGAAAAATCTAAAACTCAACTGGCGGATTTTGGCATGTTTAATGTGTTGGACTAGTCATCTAAGGATTGCTGGCCCCGTGGTTTCAAACCCTGGCAAGCCGTTGTTTCCATGAGCAAAAAATTTAAAACTCATTGCATAGTACTGTTTGGTTCCAGAAACAGATTTGAGAGAGTTTCAATATTAAGCTTTTAGCTTCCAACACACAACCAAACTAAAATAAATTAATATAAACTAACTGGAATTTTAACCCAAATTGATCAGTGGTATGTAAAAGATTTCTCATGACATAATTTCACTAGAAGAATTCTATAAGACCTAGTCTTTCGTTCTAATCCTCTTCTTCGAATATTGTCAAATTTTGTATGTGTATATATTTCAAATGTTATTATGTACATATTCTGAGAATAAATATGTTTAAACTATTGGAATTTAGAAAACATTATGAAACAACTCAAAGATATATTTGATCTTTTTTAAAGTTATCCTTAAATGCACAAAATGCCTCAGAAACTAATAACATTTGCCTTCTTTAGAAAAGACACACATGTATTTTATAACATGTAAGGTTTTAGAGCATGTTAGATGCTTATCATTTGAAGAAAGTAGCACTGAATGTGAAATTATTTGTTATAAAAGAAGTCAAATATAATCAAGGTAGTACAAATATATTTTGTCTTCCATTCAAAATCCTGAATCTTTACAATAGTACTAGTTGTTTAAAGGCAACAGAAGCAAAACAAGAACTGTCGGAGGACAGTAACGCTCGACTATTCGAAAATTTGTCACAAGGGTGTTTCATTGAGTATAATAATGCTTACCTATATGAATACATAAAATTGTCCGAAAAGGTACAAACTCTTCAAGTTTCAATACATTCCCTTCAGTAGTTATGGAGATACAAGCTTACATTCAAAAAACTTAACCAAGAATTCATGAGTCGAAAAGGGGCATAATTATGCAAAAAAGCAATCAGAGTAATGGGACTTGTACCAATCATCTTAGATAATCACAGAGACCAAGTGTGTGAAGTTTCAATCCATTCCCTCTAGTAGTAATGGAGATACCAGCTTACACGCAAAAACTTAACCAAGAATTTCTAAGTCGAAAAAGGGGCATAATTATTTTAAAAAGCAAATTAGAGTTATGGGACTTGTGCCAATCATCTTAGATAATCACAGAGAACAAGTGTGTGAAGTTTCATTCAATTCCCTTCAGTAGTTATGGAGATACCAGCTTACATGCAAAAACTTAACCAAGAATTTCTAAGTCGAAAAAGGGGCATAATTATGAAAAAAAGCAAATCAGAGTTATGGGACTTGTGCCAATTATCTTAGATAATCACAGAGAACAAGTGTGTGGAGTTTCAATCCATTCCCTTCAGTAGTTATGGAGATACCAGCTTACACGCAAAAACTTAACCAAGAATTTCTAAGTCGAAAAAGGGGCACAATTATGTAAAAAAGCAAATCAGAGTTATGGGACTTGTGCCAATCATCTTATATAATCACAGAGAACAAGTGTGTGAAGTTTCAATCAATTCCCTTCAGTAGTTATGGAGATACCAGCTTACATACAAAAACTTAACCAAGAATTTCTAAGTCGAAAAAGGGGCATAATTATGAAAAAAAGCAAACCAGAGTTATGGGACTTGAGCCAATCATCTTAGATAATCACAGAGAACAAGTGTGTGAAATTTCAATCCATTCCCTTCAGTAGTTAAGGAGATACCAGCTTACATACAAAAACTTAACCAAGAATTTCTAAGTTGAAAAAGGGGCATAATTATGTAAAAAAGCAAATCAGAGTTATGGGACTTGTGCCAAGCATCTTAGATAATCACAGAGAACAAGTGTGTGAAATTTCAATCCATTCCCTTCAGTAGTTAAGGAGATACCAGCTTACATACAAAAACTTAATCAAGAATTTCTAAGTCGAAAAAGGGGCATAATTATGAAAAAAAGCAAATCAGAGTTATGGGACTTGTGCCAATCATCTTAGATAATCACAGAGAACAAGTGTGTGAAGTTTCAATCCATTCCCTTCAGTAGTTATAGAGATACCAGCTTACATACAAAAACTTAACCACAGGGACGCCGACGCCGACAAATGGGTGACTGCATTAGCTCGATTATTCTGCGAATAGTCGAGCTAAAAATGATGCTGGCAATTTGCCAATGAGTTACTTTTTGGAAACAAATTCAAAACATCAAAAATAAAAAGCTTTTGAGAAATACAAATAAAAAGCAGTTCTGGGGTATAATGTTAAATAGCCTTAAAGCAAAATGTAATGAAATTAAAGCTTTGTAAAACAACTTTTTTCCCCAATGATTTGTAAAACTGAATAATTTGTCTGGATGGATATAAACCTATCTGACCCACTTTCGTTTAAGCATTAATTATCCTTATGTCTATGCTATTCTTTTTCAAATTTGTTTAGAACTTAAGTTCACTATTCATCCAAAAGTAACTGGACTGATTAGAGATTTCCCTAATATGTCAAATAATGAAATGATGAAGCATGTTTTTGAACAACTTCTGCGTTTGGTCTTAAATTTTATTTGCCATTTTTCAACTGACCGAGTGACCAACCATAACACTGTTTATCTCAGAAAAAATTTATGACTTCTCTTTGTCCTGCAAATGATCAGATGAGACAAATATACATATATTATGTACAAATTTAAGGAAACATCTGCCCCGGGTGTAATATTTTGGGAAAGAAAACTAAAACAGCAAAACTTACTGAAAGCTTTCACCTTCCACTGAAGGTCTACCACATTGCCCATATGCATTGTTACCTTGTGAGAACACTGTAACGATACAAATATATACATGTATATAATGAAGAAAACATAATTAACTTTATGAATATCAGTGACAACAAGTTGCTAGGACCAAGTGATTTTAAGCTGGTGACCTAAATAACGCATCCCTAACTCTACAGAAATATAAAGAACTGTAAATCTGGAATGCATAGAAGACCTTTTCTAAGGAAGAAGGTAAAAATACAACTCTTATCTATCAAACCTGCCACTTGATTCTTTTGTTATTTTCACATTTTGGAAAAATATTTCTTCCCACAGCTGATAAATTGAAACTTCCAGCATGTGCGGTCTTGCACCAATGAATTTCTCCAATATAGATAAAGTTTAATGTAAACACATGTAGTATCTATACACAAACCTCCAGCTTCAGTAAGAAAGACACTGTGGGCCCGCCCGGCTGCTACCTGTAGTACAGATCTATGGTTGTCCTGTGATATCCCTGGTATTTCTACCGGCACTGGCTCAATTATATAATCCAATACACGTCCTGGAAAATACAGATTTATAACTAATAACATTCTGTCCAATACTGATATTCATAAACTTACTTATGTGATAAAGTAGTACTTGTGTATCATTTCCTAAATTGACTGGTCCATATTTTTCATGCCAAATTTAAACACAATCATTGAAATCATTCAAAAGTTATTTTGTGGAAACCAATAATATCACTGAAAATTGACCTTAAAAGGGGCAAAACTGTCTTCAGCTAAAATAGAACTTAACCTGTGTTTACATACAACATTCTTACTTGCTAAAAAAAACCATAAACATTGAAATCCTTCAAAAGTTATCCACTTAGCCTGCATGCGGCAACAACTAAATTTACCCACACTACCAGTGCAGGCCTAGATCAGCCAGCTTGATAATATTGATTATTCTTCACTGTTCCGTAAAGAGAGTTCCCGATTTTTACAATATTTACCCCCCTTGTTAAAAGCGGTGGCCATTTTTGGGGTCAATATCCTATAAAATATAATTGACAAATAGGAAAACTTCAATACATGAATAAACGGCTGAATTTGGCCAATTGCCAAATTTTTTTATACATATGAAGAAAATTTTTGTTACATAACCATAATGTAAAAGACTTCTATCAGTTTTTATGACAATTATAGGCCAGGGGAGCATCTATTCATGTATTTTGAAATATTGAATTCCCTTCACACGATGAATGGTATTTTCCAAATTGAAAGATGGTCAAGTCAATTAATTAAGGATGGTAAGGGTTCAAGAAATATGTATTTCTCATATCAAAGTATAAACAAGTCATGTCATGAAAATAAAAATGACCTTGTATCTTAAAATATTTTCTACATACTGTAATTCACTTAATTTGTTGGCATGTTGCTTTTTTTTGTCAGAATGGATGTATGCATCATACACTTGAATTTTGTTTATTTGTGCAAAACAGTAAAATGCAAATACATTTAATAAAATGATAATTGTTGTACAGCAGATAAAATTAAATTTTGTTGGATCTTAAATTCACGGATTCTTCTATCCATGAAACACCATGAAAATTAGTGCCCATTGATAATAATGATTTGGCAATAGTTTTTCATTTTCCATACCTGTATTTTTAGGGAACTCATGATAGCCTAACTGTGAGTCTGTGTTTATTCCAGTGGCAAGAACCATGTGTCGTCGTCTTCTCTTTGCAGCAAACAGAGTAAAGCCATATCCACATGCCACATTGTAAACCTATTAAACAATAAATTTTTGTCATAACTTTCCTACGAAACAAACTCCTTGATATTAAATGACTTAATTTCTCTACAAAACATGCTAAGATTTAATGCCCTATTTCCCTATGAAACACACTCCATAAAATTTAATTACCTGTTTTCCTTTCTGGCAAACTCCTTAGCATTAAATGACTCAATTTCCCTATGAAACACAAACTGTAAATTTTAATTTCCTGATTTCCCTATGAAACACATTTTCTGCAATTGAATGTCCTCATTTAAAACAAACTCTCAAAACAAACTATCTAGCATTTAATGACGTAACTTCTCTATGAAACACACTAAGATTCAATGCCCTAATTTCATATAAAACTACTAAGCATTTAATAACTTCATTTTTTATGAAACACATTCCCTACAATTTAATGTCCTTATTTCCCTGTGAAACAATCTCTCTAGCATGAAATGTTTTAATTTCCCCATGAAACACACTCAGAAGATTCAATGCCCTAATTTCCCTATGAAACAAACTCTAACATTTAATGACTTGATTTCCCTATTAGACACACTCCCTAAGATATAATGCCCCAATTACTTCGTGAAACAAAATTTCTAGCATTAATGTAAATGACTTAATTTCCCTATGAAACAAACTCCTGAGTAGTTAATGACCTAATTTCCCTGTAAAACAAACTTCTTTTACTTTGGCCATATCTTGAAAAGTCAATGAAAAATAGCTTTGTTTCACTGGTCTCCCTTCTACCCACTTTCTTGACTGCTTACCTAATTTATGAAATAACTTGCTTTTCTACTTTTTCTACTTTTTCAAAATATCATCTTTGCAATATATAATTGTAAATACAAATGTATATGTAAAGTCATAAAAAAAGAAATTCCTACCTACCCTACAGCTTTTTATTTTGGGCCAGAGACCATAAACAGTATAATTTTTTTTGCCTAACTTGATCTTACCTGTATATCATTTTCATCCATAAATCTCAGTCTAGCCGGTCTATGTTGTATTCTTACAGGACTCTGACTACTGCGTTCTGGACGTAAATATGATCTCACACCTGAAAATATATAGAACAACATCCATTCATGTTATATTTTTTTGTATTTGTTGAGTAGTACGTAGGATTTCCATGTACACAACAGTTGCTGTAATGCAAGGAGGATCTAAAAGAAAGACATGCCTTTCCACCCCCACCCCCACCCCCCAAACTGTGACAGTGAAATAATAATAAGAAATTGACACAATTTGTGAAAATCAAATAAAAATATTTTTCTTAATTTGATAAAAAAAATTAATGTAAATACAATGTAACTTCATATACAAAATTAATATAATACAGTAATAAAGGCAACACTTTTAAATATACTTTTATTTTGTTGTAATACTGCAGAAATTATAATTGCAAGGGACATTTCTTCCCGTTAAGAAGCTGGCATTATGAAATTTTGAATGGGTTTTTTTTGGACAATTTTACTCACCTAAAGCACCTGCAGCAGCATGACCCCATACATAAACACGTTCAGCTGGCGTACCTTTCTCACTTTTTAGTTGAATCACCTCTTTCTTACGTCTTTCTCGAGCCTCATGACGTCTAGTAGATCCAGAGGCATTTCGTATTGACTGACATAATTTGCAAGGTTTAAACAAAAGATTTGGTCTGATAATAGATCCCATTAGCCTGAAAAACAAATAAACTATTCAGGGTTGTGGAAATCCTATGACAGACTTGTCCAACTCGAAACTTTATGCCTGCAGACAAGTAGATTTTTCCAACAATTGAAAATCTGAGTAAGTAGACAAAAATAGAATATTGTATTTCTACCTCATATCAATGGGGATCATTTATTTTAGAAAGTTATGAATTTTGTTAACTATGGGTAAATACACCTTTTCATATACGGATATATTGTATATATCATGTTAAAAATAAAAAATTAGCATTTAAATGAATTTTATCACATCATGTACACATCTGTCCGGGCACATGCTACTGAAGTGTTGAGAATTTAGGTAATTTTGATACCCTCCTTGACGAGCCTCAGATATAAGTGTCAATATAATCAGAAATTAACAAACTAGTTTGTTAGTTAGGACAGGGTCTTTCAAATAGAATGGTCTGGAGACAGACCAATTTTACGAAAAATGCTGTCTCGGTTGAGTCACGTGATTGGGTTATCTACCGACCGTGATATGGCATTCAAAAATCAAATTATAAAATAATGTTTTGTTAAATCAATAAAGAAAAAATACTAAAAACTAACTCTGACTACATTGTATTATCAGTTTTTACTTTAAAAGTAACAATTTTATAGATTTGCAATGAAATTAGAAATTTTCCGTTCCCAGTGTCAAGGTAAAAATCTACTGCTCATATTTGAAAATAGGTCCCAGTTTCATGAGTTTTTTGACATTCATGCATTGTTCAATGACAAAGTAGAAATTGATTTAGAGAGAAAAGATGTTATTAAATCGTATCATGTAAAAATATTATAATATTTCAAGAAGTTATTTGCAAATATTTGATGTTTAATTTGGTGCATTTTCAAAATGGCACCGATTATCGACAAATATTCTGCACAAACAATCTATGTTTTTTAACAAAGATGGCTTTAAAAAACATCATTTCCTGAAATATTTATCCTTTTTTCAAAAGTTTAAAGATTTTTAAATAACATTATGTCGTTAAAAATTTCATTTTGCTCTTGTATTTAATATTCGCCCTTTTCTTGAACACTTACATAATTTGCTTGTAGCAAACTATACCGATTTATACCGAGACATGTTTAATTGTAGCGAGAAGGGTTTACATAGCGCGTTTCAAGACCATTCTATTTGAAAGACCCTGGTTAGGAGAAGAACCTAAATGTACTGTGTCAAATTTTCAGGTCTCTAGGTTTGAAATTATGACATCTTTATGGAAAAATGTTCAAAAAGTGTCCGTTTGATGGTCCCCGACAAGTATGGACAAGATTAATTAAAACTATATATTTAAGGAGAAAACAAATAATTTAAAATTCTTTACTGCTAAAATCGACAAGCCAAAAAAGTATAAAAAAGGAAAAACCATCTTGTACCAAATTTGGATTCGGGCCGATTTAGCCCTCTCTGACAAGAGCACATTTTGACGCCCCGATTATATAGCGGCTGATTTTGACAGGCTGGCAATAATTAAAATTCATTTACTGGTCCGAGTAGTTCTGAGTACGAAAGGCCACACAGTTACGCATAAAAATAAGAAGAAAAAGACAATGAAAAAAAATGAAAACAGGCAATGAATCGATGAACAGAAGCCAATGATGATCCATGGAATGGTATATTGGTATCACACATTTAAAATATTGATTTCAGGACTTTACACCTCCTGGACGTTTCATCTTTGGTCTTTACACCTCCTGGATGTTTCACCTTTGGTCTTTACACCTCCTGGACGTTTCAGCTACTTTTTTTTATAAATAATAAGGTATACCGTATGGATTAATATCAGTAAACTTGTTTGATATACCTTAGTTGTTACACCTTAATTGGATTATATTGAATGATAATTGAGATAACTCAATATCATATAAATTTGCATGATAGACATTGAGAGAATATTTGTTTTTTGAAATTTATAATTAAGAAATTTTATTCTAAAAATGACATTCTTGTTCAAATAAAATTTACCAAATATGTATCAATGTATGAAAAACAGATAAAAACAAAATGATCAGATTTACTAAATTTTATTCAGAGTCAATTACTATATCTACAAAGACTACAATGTATGCACTATAAGATAATATAACATTTAAATAAACACATTTTCATCATATAATTCTATTTCCTATTTTATAAAAATAATAAGAAAATAAAAATGGTATCATATTTTATTCTAAATATTCAACTATCATTTTGTCATCTTCATTTTTTGTCTTTTTAATTCATTAATATAAATCTATTACAAAAACTTGCTGAAAATGCTTTAAAAAAATCAAGGTAGAATGAATTGTTTACCAATTATTTCAAATAAAATACTTAAATAGAAAAATACTCTTTTGTAAAAAAAAAAGTTAAAATATTAAAAATCATGTAAGTAAATAAAATTAAATGTTCTAACATTGAATTTTCTTTTATATAATACTATGTGTATATAATACAAAATATAAAAATCTATAATAATATAAAACATTTCGGACTAATCACTATGATTACTATAATACAATATGTACACTGTACACTTTCACTAGTTCAACCTTGCAAAATATTAAAATTGCTATATGTACATCTTAAAGTTTATAATAAAATCACAAATTTGTTACACAGAGCTATTAGTTACATACTTCTAAAGGTGCTAATTTAGTAATTAATAAACCAGTGTTTATAATGCTTTATTCAAAATTCTTTCACACTTCTAATGGTTCATAATTATCTGTTATATAAAAACATATTTTAATTCATCAATATTTTTTATGGTATTTAATTTTTGGATAACAAAAACTATGAAATAATATATACATGTTGACTTATACCAGAATAAAAGATTGTATTGTGCTTTTATTGATTTAAAACGCTGTTTTGATTCTATATACAGGAATGCACTTTGGTTTAAGATGTATTATGCTGGTTTAAATGGTAAATTATTAAGAATAATAAGAAGTAAGTACAGCTCTGTTAAATCTTGTGTTAAGTCCTGTGGTAACTATTCTGATTTTTTCGATATTTCGATTGGATTACGTCAAGGGGAGATAATTTCCCCAGTTATGTTTTCCTTGTTTATTGAAGATCTAGAACTCTATTTGCAAAATAACTTAAATTCTGGTATAGATCTTCAAGACATTTGCCTAATTTTACTTTTATTTGCTGATGATATGGTATTAATTGATTAAAATCCTCTAGATCTCCAAAATTCATTAAATAAGCTTCATGAATACTGTAATAAATGGGGATTCAGGGTTCGAATTTAAGCTGGCATACTGGCAAAATGCCAGTTAAAATCTAATAATGCCAGTAAAAATTACTCTAGCTCGCATTTATTTGCAAGTGACTGTTCATTTTGGACTTTTACATAATTTATATCTTCTGAGCTGATGATGATGCTTGGCAACTGCCTGCTGCAGAAACTGATGATGTTTACTGTACCAGATGCAGTAATTGATGAAGTTTACCTTAAAAACTTAAAAATTGATGGTTGCTCTATTTATTTTTTCTGTGACTATGTTTTAATGGACTATTTATAACAGCCAAACACGTTGTTTTATCAGGGTCCAATGTAAATGCGTAGCACTCCTCTGTAAAGTGTTTACTTATAAGCTGAAATATTTATTTAAGTAGATCAGTACCTCTGAGTTTTCAGGCTGTTGGTGTAATCAAGTACAAAATATGCTAAAATTAATGAAGGTCCTAAGAATTGTCATACCATAATGTATATTCAAAATACATTGTCATTGTGTATTATAATAATAAGATACATGATAATGGAAATGCCAGTTGACTACCTCATATTGCCAGTTAATCATTTGATCACTTGCAAAAGTTTGCAAGTAGAAATTATTGCTGAATTCTATCCCTGGGATTAGAAGTTAATGTTAACAAAACCAAAATCGTTGTTTTTCGTAAGAGGGGTGGTTTAAGAGCAGGAGCAAACTGGTTATATGGTCAAGATAATATAGAAATCGTAAATGATTTTAATTATCTAGGTGTCAAATTGAATTATACAGGAAATTTTAACTTAAATACTCAAACTTTGTATGGTAAAAGTTTAAAAGCCCTAAATAATTTAGTGGCAAATTTGAAAAAATATGAAACAAAACCAAAAATAGCCCTACAGTTGTTCGACTCTTTTATTGGTTCTATTTTAATGTATGCAAGTGAAGTATGGGGTTTTCACAAATCAAAAAAGTTAGAAAATATTCATTTGAAATTTTGTAAAACTATTCTTGGTGTTAGAAAATCTACTAGTAACGTAGCTGTGTATGGTGAACTTGGAAGATATCCGTTGTATATATACAGATATGTCCGAATTGTAAAATTTTGGTTTAAGATAATAAGTTCAAGTAATATTATTATAACTACAATTGTTAACTCATGTATGTCTGATATAAATATAGGGTATACAAACTGGTTTGCAAATGTACGAAGTCTTTTAGAAAAATACGGTTTTTTTTGATGTATGGTTTAAACCCTTTAAGCGTTAATCAAAATTGTTTTATTGTCGTTTTTAAACAGAGATTAATAGATGAATATTACAAGAATGGAGAGCTAGTATTAATTGTAATGATGTATTATTTTTATATAAATCAGTAAAGGACAGGTTTGAAATGTCACCTTATTTAGAAAATATTGTATCAAGAAAACTAAGAATAGCTTTGACAAAACTGCGTATTTCAGCTCATAATCTTAGAATACAGACAGGTAGATATTCACGTGAAAGAGTAGAGCGTAATTTAAGATATTGTTTAATTTGCAATACAAATGAAATTGAGGACGAGTTCCATTTTGTGTTTAAGTGTCCTGCATATGAAAATTTAAGAAATATATATATTAAGAATTATTATAGAAATAGACCAAGTATGTATAAGTTTACTCAATTATTAAAAAGTGATAAAAATAAAGAAACAATTATGCTTTGTAAATATATTAATGAAGCTTTCAAATTAAGATATCAGATTATTAATGCTTAGATATGTATTTCAACCTACTTTTATGTATACCTAACAGATCCAACTAATGAAAAGTTTTATTGTGTATACTACTGTGTATGTAATATCCATTATGCTTTAATATTTGTGTCATCTCTATTTTGTTTTGTCCATCCAATATAATTATTACGTTTACTTTCATGTCATTGTATTTTTCATGCCATTATATATGTATGCTTGTATATATGTTAATCACGAGAAACTTGTAGTTTAAGTGAAATAAACGTTCTTCTTCTTCTTCTTCTTCTTCTTATAGCTGAAAATTCTTTCAGAACTCATATTTATAATTATTTTCCCTGGGAAATTTAACTATATTTATGTCAAAAAAATCTTCTTTATATCATGAATGTAATTGTTTGCAAGTATGTGTTATATTATATATAATATTATAACCCATTATGGTATGATATAATATTATAACCCATTATGGTATGTATTTCATATATTTATCAAATTTAAAAAGTGGAGGTGAAAAGACCAGGGTTTTGAGGGTGAAACGTCTAGGGATGAAACATCCAGGAGGTGTAAAGTCCAAACACCAAAATATTAATGTAAAAACCTAAAGAGCTAACTTTCTTGCGATGTCCGTGACCATGGGCGCTGACATCTTGAATTCAGAACGAGGCAACGTTCATTTACACAACTTCCGCTTGATCACAGTTTCTGGTGTATGTTTAAAACTGCTTTTCTTTGTCTCTCTTAAATATTAAAAAGGTTTGAATTATTTCTTTTCATTTTAATAAGTTAGTGTATTGAATTATTCATCCAGGATCACGTAAATTTACTAAATGTTTCCGTTTGAAATTTAATGAACTGGAATATTTTTCGGATATGCAGTCGCTAGCCGACAGGGTTCAGAATCAGATTCAAGTTGTTTTTTTTGCCTGAAAAATTTTTGCTTGTACATTTCTACTAGCAATATCATTCATTTAACAAACAATTTCCAAAGGTGCAGTAGTATTTTATCATATTTGGTCGTTTTCATATCTAAAGTAAAGTAAAGTAATATGAAATTAGGCAAAGCCTATGAACTGGGAAGTCGTTAAAATATTAGTTTCATTCTTTCCGTTTTAAAGGTGTCATTCGGTATTAAATGCACCGCTTCTGTTTTCACTCGGAACACTCGACGTTTATTATTTATCCGAAAAGTTGAGATTTGTTCCGTTTTCGGAATACCCCGCCTATTAAGTATTATCATTGAGTTACATTGTAAATGGCGGCGCCCGACAAAAACTGACACTAAAAATTTCATCGATGGGTATAGAATTCTATATGTTTTTTAATTGTTTTTTATTTGATTTTCTTTTAAATATACACGTGTAGTCTATAGCCGGGCAAGCCAAAGCCCGGACCCGCTTCACGGGCCCGGTCTTTGACTTCCCCGTATAATATTAATTGATCTATTTTTTTTTTCATTACAAATTATTTTATACAATCACCATTATCATTATAATTGGTTTATACAGAATTTATTTTAGTTTGATTGTGCAGGAAGCTAATATGAAAAAGGCAAAGCCTCAAAGCGAGCTCCATTTCTTTTAGTTTTACCGTGAGATAGTTTAAAATGATCGTTCATTTTTTTTTTACATTTTCCGTTTTAAAATTGTCATTTTGTATTTTATACACTGCTTCCGTTTATTCTGGTTCCTCCTTTCTATGATGGTTCCTATATAAGTGCACAGGACACCAGTCTACGCTTCTGTTTTCAATCTGAGTACATCGGCTTTTATCGTTATATTGTTCTTCGAAAAGTTGCAATGTGTCTAATTCGGTACTTCGGACGAAAGTTTTCAAAACCATCACTTAGCAGGTACTCGCGTTACCGTAAAGCTCGCTTTGCGAGCAGGCCCTTCGGGCCAGCTAGTCAAGCTCGCCATTAGTTCATAAACACACTTTCTAATCCGTTCCCGGAACCAATCAGTACTGAGCAATGAGTGTAAAGTTTCTTGCTCAAGGAAACAATGACTTGCCCCAGTGTTAGGGTTTGAACCATGCGGATAACTAGTCCGAAGAGTTAACCACTTGACCATGCCGCCACTTATATTTATAAGTAACAGACAAGGTCTGTCTGTTTGAAAAATGTTACTTATTGACAGCAAAAGAATAAGACTTTAACAGTAATATAGATCAATCTATAGTATAGGCACGCTAACTGTTAGCGTTACACTATAGGGGTGTCAATGAAAAATGATTCTTTTGCACTTTAAACAATCTTTATTTTGGGTTTGTAATAAAGAGAATATTATTCGGTTCATTACTAAATTACAGTCTGCACGAAAAACTTTTTATGGTCAGAGACATTCGGGCTTAGTCCGTCAAATTATCATATAGCCCGAATCAATTTTAACTAGCCTGAAAATTCTAAAAAAAGTTGTGGCCAGGTTTTTCAAATTTACTTAAATCGGGAGAAAAATATGCAAAGTGATATCACTTTATTAACATTTATTTCTGATATTCTTAGACAGGACTTACAGTAGACGGAAACTCAAGGGTCAAATGATTTCATTTAGCTAATGGCTTTCAATACCTTGAAAAAAAATTAACATTTTCCTCAGTCATTTCGTATTTTCAGCTCGACTATTCGATAAGAATAAGTGACTTTAAGTCACCACTGATGTTAAAGTTTTTGTAATACCTCAAATATTTTCAAAGTCCATTGACATATTAAATGGCTTTGAAACTTTGCACACTTGTTCACCATCATGACCCCAACCTGTAGACAGGAGGAGGTAACTCTATCAAGCCTTTTGACAGAATTATGCCCCTTTTTCGACTTAGGATTTACGTTTAAGTTTTTGTAATACCTCAAATATTTTCAAAGTTCATAAGGCTTTGAATCATGTTGAAATTTTATACTCTTCTTTGACAGCATAATAGGACTCTCTCCAATGCCTATAACTGTAATAGTGATTTAATAAAATTTTTGCCTTTTTTTTTACTGAGAAAATTTAACCTTTTAATCAAGGCTTTTTTTACTATCAAGCACTAAGAATAGTCGAGCGTTGCTGTCCTACCGACAGCTCTTCTTTTTAGATCTCAAAATATTGCTAGTCTTTGGGACTACGATCCCTACATCTGATGCAAGCTCAAATGAAATTTTACTAGACTGGGGCTTGGGCTTTGCCTATTTTTCACAGACTGAAATTAATTAAAATATAATTTATTGAACTTGTTGAATAAAATAATATTAATATCATGTTCACCATAGGCCAGCATAATATAATTTTATTCAACTCGTTCATTAAATTTAGTATTTAACCTACACACATTGGATATCTTCTATATATTATATGTTTAAAGAAAATGTTATATTTGATAGGTTGATTGCATCAAAATGGCTCGTGGTCATCAGAAAATTCAATCACAACAGAAGAACAAGGAGAAGCAGGAGAAGATGAAGAAGTCTCAGAGCCATGATCAAAAGAAAGCAGCACAAGCCGGTCTGAAATTTGTCTGCACAGCATGCAAGGTACTGACCACCTTTTATATGTTATAGTTATACATGATGTATAATGTGACTGTCATGTATTCTTGTTTTAATGTTGGTATTTAGACATAGTCACATTAATGTTATATTTTGAGAAATGTTTTTTTTTATTCTTCTCTATAATTTAAATTTTGTTACTATTTTAATTACAGTCAAGACTGTCAAATGTGACTTTCCAAGAGACCTTCATAAAAAGTTCACATATGACATGGAGTCTCTTATTACAGTGTCCTAGAAAATTAAAATTTAAATTTGTCTGTCTTTATACCATTGTGACTTAACATACATAAATGTGTGAAGGAATAATATCTTACAAATTGCAAATAAAATTATAAATATAGGTAGATCTACTTTAAATATTTGATGTAAATAAATGAGAATCTCAGTTAAACATATATAATTGCATGTGTATCATATGAAATTGATATAAAATTACATTTTTGTTTTTTGTATTAGATTTGTATTGAATCATTATAAAGGGTATAAAATAAACTTGATTTTGATGCATTCAAATCCTTAAAATAAAAAGCAAACATATCCATATCCAAAGGTTTTTCTAGTCTGATATCAATATTTTTCCGTAGTATTCATGCAGCCATAGAAAGTTAAAAAAAATGCTGCCTAAAAAATCTTCTGTTGGCACTTCATAATTTAAAAAAAAAATCTGACACAAGTCTTAATCCAGTTTACTATGGTCATTATGTACATTACACACACATCAATTGCATCATGCTTACCATATTTGGCAGTAGGGAGTAGAATGGAAACAGGAATGTAATAATAATAATCAATAATATTAAGGGAAACTAAGAGAAAATCTTCTTTTTTTTTTGCTGCCTTGGTTGTGCTAATATCAACCAATGAAAATGTAAATTAAAAACCAACATACTTCCAATGCAGCCTTTAAAAGTTTAAGTTTTTTTCTTGAATCAATTGTTGATTGCTTATGTAAAAGTACGAAGGATTTTACTTTTTTAGCAAGACATTACGTCATTGATTATTAAATATATTTACCTTTTTTTTGCCAGTCACAAATGCCAGACCCTAAGACTTATAAGCAGCACTTTGAAAATAAACACCCCAAACTAGATTTACCAGATGAGTTGAAGGAAATATAAATTAGGTAAGTAAAATTATAAAGAGTTATTAATTCATTAGTTTGTATGTATTTGATGCCAATTTAACACATTTTTTGACATATCTAAGTGGTTAGTCTACCTATAAACCATCTTTTCTGTATAACTAACCAGAAAATGGTCTACTAAAGTTGTGTATCACTGCTGAAAATGTATCACAATATTATCACAATATTACATGTATCATTTGTATCAATTAGTCATTACAGTTACATAAGAGATAAATATTTGGAGTAGACAAAATAAATGCAGTTTGTAATGTTCACATCATTCTAAATCTAAGTACAGTAGTTGTGTTTTATATATGTTTATTCTGTTACACTTTTATAACTCTTCATTCAATATAACAAACACCACTTGATCCTGACTGCTATGGGTTCGAATCCTGACAGGGACTTTGGATTCTTTCATGTGAGGAAGCTATCCAGCTACCTTATAAAATGTGGTTGTTCTACTTGTGTGTCTGTTTGTGTCTGAAATAATGCCTGGAAGGCACCTGAGGTCTGTCTCCATCAGTAATGCTGGAATGTCACAATATGACCTATACTGTGTCGATGGGACATAAAACACAATCAAACAAATTATAACTTTAAATCTACAAATGAAGAATTGTTATAGCCTTTCCTCAGGCTTCATATATTTGATTAAGTAATTAAAAAAAATAAGCATGAAATTACAGAAACTATGAGTAATGACAGTTAAACAAATGAATAGCAGAGAATATTTCTACATGTTACCATAGCACTGTACATTGTATAAGTATGGCAAAAATCAGGATTTATGGTTGTATTAATGATAGCGGGTCATTGCTATCTACAACTTATATTTATTTCTCCTGTAAGAGACAAAATGACCATTATACAAGGATCAGACCAGTCACTTTTTAATTACAAATACTACGCTCTCCCTAGTATTGAGCCAAGCAGGCTCAAAGGTCAGTTAGATCCTAATTCATAAATTCCTTAATAAAATTATACATGTATATTAAAAAGCTATTTTTCTTTTCTTCTGCATTTCAGAACACTGGAACAATGTATATAACTAACAGTACTTCATTGGGAACCATGATCTTTCAGTGATGGGGGGAAATTGTTTGCAAGACCAACTGCCATTCTTGTGAAGATATTAAAAAAATATCGTACCTGACTTTTCCATTTGCCTTTATTCCTTCACGCTCTCTGTACATTCTCTATTTTCGTTGTGAAATAAAATCAAGTTTTATCATAGACTTTGTGATGCCTTGTTTGAACATTGTAGTATTTTTATGATGTACTTGGTATGTAGACTGTAGTGAATATGTATGTCTTTTGTAAAGTAATGTATTGAAAAGTCAATGTTGCCTTGTTCAGTACTGGAGACAAGAGAGATAAGAAAATTATATGTAAATGTTGTATATGTTGGTTTGGGCATTTAATACAGATTCTTGGGTCAATATGATTAGAGCTATAAAAACATTCCATATGTTATCCAAAAAAGAGAAGACAAAAGTAGATTTTTACAAGTTTTAAAAGAATAGACATATTTTTTTTTAATCTAATTAAACATTGCTTTATTTGGTCTGCTGAATTTTTCGGGTTTTTTACACAAATTTTTTACTATTTAATATTTAGTTTTACTGCTGCAAATCTATAAGTTCAAATTATGGGTCTTTTGTTAATAATACTGATGTTACATATTTCATTTGGAATAATAATTGATACAACAGTTTTGCATTCAGGTCTTGAAAAGGTTTAATACTCGAGGTGTTTTTTTTTCCTTCAAAAATAACAGACAATATTATATCATGCCACAGACCGTCTTTTTTATATTGTGTCATTTTGTACTAAATTAAATTGTAATATTAAATGTTATGAAGTTAGGTATTGTTTTGTTGGTTACAATATTCCATGCTATCACCATGAACACTTACATGGGTTCAAATCCTAGAACAGTCATTTGAGAGATCTAATGTGCAAGTTTACAGAAAGTTTGTGGTCCTGCCCTGTTGCTACATATATTTATATACATATGAGCTGCGTCGCGACTAAACCAACATATTAGGTTTGCAACCAGCATGGATCCAGACCAGCCTGCGCATCCTCCATTGTAGTTTCTATACTTGTAATAGAGTTGGTAAGCGTACAGCATGTATCCTGAACAGACTGCGCGGATGCGCAGGCTAGTCTGGATCCATGCTGGTCGCAAACGCACTATGTTGATTTTGTCATGACGCGGCTCATATATATCTGATATGATATAGGAAAGCACTGATCAGCTCTATGGTTTAGTTGTTACAGTCCCCCTGTTTGAACCACTGACCCCCTCACAGCTGACGGTTACAATTTCACCAGGGTTTTTTTTCACACCAGGAAGCGAAACAGTCAGTCAATTGCTCTACTCCAGGGCCTGAATTAAAAATAGAGGGGCACCTGGGTTCTTCCTCTACCTGGAAAGTGACCCTATGACCATAAAAATGATAAACCATGATCAGTTTTAGATGATTGATAAACTGTGGTCCATTGTAGATAACTGCTAAACTATGATCAATTTTAGATAATTTCTAAACTATTACCAATTTAGATGAAAGTCTCCTTTACTGTCTCTGTATCGTTTAAAACTTCATAAATTTTAACAAGCTTATTTATATCACATAAGAATGTCAGTTAATTAATGAAGTTAGACATCTTTTTTCCAAAAGCATTGCAAATATCCAGTTTTAACTGGAGGAATTACATAGAAAGTAATAGCCCTTCAATGACACAATGAAATTTAAATTATTTATGAAAAGTTTTATTTTTTTGTACAATGCCAGACAATAGCCGAGTTCAACAGAAACAATTTCAGAGGAAATCATACTCACTTGATGAAACAATACTGAAATATTTTAGATTAGCTTGATCAATTGATGTTTACTGTTTTGACACTTTAATTTACATCTGTATTGGGGAAAAAACACTTAAAATATTATGAATCATCAACTTTTTACTTGTTTAAAGTCCATATTTTTAGAAGTTTTATTGTGACTGAATTGAAATAAACTTCATACTGTTGAAATTAAGTTGTAGGGAATAATAAACGCAAAACTCTTCATATACATAAATAATAAGATCATTTGTTCTTTCTTTGTTGTACTCATAATTTTACATGTACTGTTGTAAATTATTGTCAATTAGACCTATTCAAACAGTTGTACAGTAATTAACGTCATGTATTAGTTTAACGCTCCAGTGAGCAACTGATATTGCTTGAATATCCAATCTGAAGATGTGATGTTATTTCTGGTTTATATAATGATATAAAACTTTCAAGCATATATTCATAATTTATGGGCATAATTTAACAAGCCATTCATAATTGTCATAAATTTATATGATGGCTACATGTACATATATTACATCAAATTGTTTTAAATGTTGGAACATCATATAATAGACTCTATAGATATAGGCATACAATGTATATACAAATATAAAGAAATTGTAAAACTGTTTAAATTTAATTTCGTTGGTTTTTTTTTTTATCAATTTGATACACTAATACATTTTTTTGGACTTAAGATCTTTTGATTTTCACAACTTAAGATTTTGATTTTTATCAAAATTATCGCAAATCATAAATAAATAATCTACCATTGTCAATATGAACTCACAAAATTGGTTGTTTCCCACTGTTTAATGTCTGAAATATTTTATGACATAAAATTTGGCTGCATGGGCTGTACTACCATATGAGCCGCGCCATGACAAAACCAACATAGTGGGTTTGCGACCAGCATGGATCCAGACCAGCCTGCCCCTCCGCGCAGTCTGATCAGGATCCATGCTGTTTGCTATCAGTTTCTCTACTTGTAATAGGGTTTGTAAGCAAACAGCATGGATCCTGATCAGACTGCGCAGATGCGCAGGCTGGTCTGGATCCATGCTGGTCGCAAACCCATTATGTTGGTTTTGTTGTGACGCGGCTCATATATTATCCTAGAAATACACTCTCTACTACAATCTTAATGTATGATGTAAATTTTAAAGCAGCACATCTCCAGATTCATGCTAATTTTCATGAACATTCATTTTGAATACACATAAAAAAGTAAAATATTGTGAAGTGAACAAAGAAAAATAATTTTCTCATTGCAAACAGCACTAACAACCCTGGTGATGTAAATTACCAAAAAGTAGGGCAAAATTAGCCCTTACTGCATTAGTAATACAGTAGAATTATATGGTGAAAAATACTGCCACTACTTAGTGATTTGAATAAGTGAGATATACCAAAATGTGTCCTATTCCTATTTCAAGGTCACCATGACCCAGGCCACTGTAAGAGGTCAATTATGTCACAGTCACAGTGACACATGAAGTACTTTTTTTAATCAAGAACAAAAAGTTTTGTCTGTTATAGGTTAATGCAACTTATCAGTTATAAAACTGTCATGTATGTCTCTTTGACTTTTATAAAATACAAATAATAATGTAAATAGCCACTTTGAATGGGGTAATAATAATAATCACTTTACACAGTTCTCCCAGATTATTTTAAATTATATCAGGGCTGTACAGAAAGCAAAATTTTATTATGTGGTAACTGTCAATTCTAAGGAAAAGTAAATAATATAATACTAGTACAATGAATTTCATTTCAGTGTTTCTTACATTTTTATACGCCCGTTTGAAAAACGGGACGTATTATGGGAACGCCCCTGGCGGGCGGGCGGGCGGTCGGGCGGCCGGGCGGGCGGCGTCCAATTTTGTCCGGAGCATATCTCCTACATGTATGGAGGGATTTTAATGAAACTTCATATAAATGTTCACCACTATGAGGAGCAGTGTCGCGCACATGAACCAGGTCTCTAGGTCAAAGGTCAAGGTCACACTTAGAGCTCATTGAAAAATGCTTGTCCGGAGTAAAACTTCCACATGTATAGAGGGATTTCAATATTACTTGTGAGGCGGAGTGTCGCGTGCAAGATTCAGGTGCTTGCGGCCAAGGTCAAGGTCACACATAGAGGTCAAAGTTCAGATAAAAATATGAAGATGTGTATATGGACCATTTAGTCATCATTTATTGAGGGATTGTAACACAAATGGTCATTATCAAGACTATGGCTGTGATACATATAATTTAGGTCAATATATACAAGGTCAAGGTCACTAAAGATGATGAAATATCCAGATTTTGTAAATAGAATTTAATCAAAGGGAGACAACAAAGTTATTACTTTGTTCATAAATGACTTACACAATTACTCCCCTTGATCTGTTTTCACTTTCAATTCTAAAAATAGAATTTAATCAAAGGGCATGAAATAATCCTCTTTCTTGGACTTGAGTATGTTCTAAAGAATGTAACATTTATTTACACATGTTTCATTCATTGGTCAAGATTCTTAACTGTGATAACTATGGTGTTCTGTAGACTTGGTATTTGTTCATAAAGATCATACAGTAATTACCTTATCAAATGTAAATACTTTCTCATAGAAATTTAATTATATTTTAATTTTCAAGTAAATATCAGTTCAGCTCATTCAAAGATTAAGAATTGTAATGAAATGTATTTCCCTAGAATAAAATCTTAAATCAGAATTTTTTAGTTATTAAATTACATGTACTTTTTATACGCCCGTTTAAAAAAAGATAAAAATATGAAGATGTGTATAGGGACGATTTAATCATCATTTATTGAGGGATTGTAACACAAATGGTCATTATAATGACTACGGCTGTGACACGTGTACTTTAGGTCAATATATGCAAGGTCAAGGTCACTAAAGATGGTGAAATATCCAGATTTTGTCTGGAGCATATCTCCTACATGTATGGAAGAATTTTTAAAATACTTTATGGAAATGTTCACCACCATGATATGTATTGCTCCATGCATGATCCAGGTCTCCAGGTCAAAGGTCAAGGTCACACTTAGAGCTCATTGAAAAACGCTTGTCCGGAGCAAAACTTCTACATTCATAGGGGGTTTTCAATATAACTTGGCAAAAATGTTCACCATTGTGAGGCTGAGTGTCGCATGCAAAATTCAGATCCCTGCGACCAAAGTCAAGGTTACACATAGAGGTCAAAGTTCAGATAAAAATTTGAAGATGGTTATAGGGACCATTTAGTCATCATTTATTGATGGATTGTAGCACAAATGGTAACTATCATGACTACAGGTGTTACACATTTAATTTAGGTTAATATTTGCAAGGTCAAGGTCACTGGAGATGATTAAATATCCAGATGTTGTCCGGAGCATATTTTCTACATGCATGGAGGAATTTTAATGTTACTTTTATAGAATTGTTCACCACCATGAGACGTAGTGCCCTGCACATAAACCAAGTCTCTAGGTCAAAGGTGAAGGTCACAGTTAGAGCTCATAGAAAAACACTTGTCTGGAGCAAAACTTCTACATGCATAGAGGGATTTCAATATAATTTGGCACAAATATTCATCATTGTGAGGCTGAGTGCCGTGCATAAAATTCAGGTCCCTGCGACCAAGGTCAAGGTCACACATTCTGTGCATATCTTCCCTATTGATTTGTTTTAAGGTTCATTTAACAACACAGTGCCAAGAATAAAAACTTGCTTGCTAGATAACACTTATCCATAATGCCCCCATCTCCATCTAAAGCTTTTTCGTAAACGGGCGTATTTTGTGACTATGGCACCCTTGTTTTATGATGATTTTGTAAGAAATTGCATGTATATACTATATACATTAATGTCATTATTATACCATTATACATCCTATTGTGAAATAAACAATATGACAGTTTCAGTGGTTCCCAAGCAAATTTGTGCCTCTACACCCGTCAGGCTAGTCATTTTAAAGGACACATATGGTACAGGATTCGTAATCATAAGAAAAATGTTATTCTGAAATGAAGTAAGATGTATCTAATTTTGAAAAAATATGTTTGTATATTTTAAAGGGGGCTCATATTTCATTTTTTTGACACATTTAAGATGAACACAGAAGTTTTGTTTTATCAACGTGGTCTTATTTTCTTCCCAGGTCCGATACTCGTGCCTGTTTAAACATATTTTATTGCCAAAAATAAGACATATACATACATGTAGACAGTTACAATACAATGACATGACATATTTGGCAAAAGGGTTGAACCGCAAGTTTTCTCAACATTAGCAACTCGTGCCTGTGCCCGACAATAGATCCGCTTTTCCTCGTAACATGTAATAATTGTTTGTTACGTCAACCGTAAACCTTTCATCTGCTTTGCACCAGTATAAATCAACATTCCTTGCTGTCTTACCAGACTCTGTACTGTTGGTAGCGAATAAAGTTCGGGACAGACTTAAATGATGTGTTTCTATTTGGCATGTAACTATATGTTATATCAAAACACAGGTAAAGTTTGATTTTCATTCCATCAACGTTTTATTGAAAGAGTTATATAATCATATAATTGTCTGTTATACCCTCTTTTAATTTGTCATAGGACGTATATTGCCCCGTCGCAGCGAAGCTCTTGTATTCTGGTATCGAAATCCCTTAATTCTGAATTTAACTGTTTAAAATTCAACACAGGGCATAACCATGACCTAAATTCAACAAGTTAAAAGGCACATTATTCCTCGTAAATAAAAAATGTGTTACCTACTAGTTTACATCAGCGTAATAACATTTAAATAACGGTTTAAGAACATGTGAGTTGAAAGTGGCTCTAAACGTGAATCTATTTATTATGAAATAGAAAAATGTAAACAAAGTAGTATTTAGACTTCTAGACAAAAAACTAAATCACTATAATTAATTGTAGTTATAACAAAAAAAAACTGAAAGCAAAAATTGGTTCGGGTGAGAGGCCAATGAGCTAGTGGTTTTTTTTATACATATCGGGATGAATTATGAATTGCTTCCATCTAATTTTGTGTTTTACAATCAATACTCCTTTGTTTAAATCGATAAATAAATCGATTGATATCCTCAATACCTTGACTAAGCCATACAAAACCAAACTCATAAGTATACAATGAGTTTTTTACTGAAGTAGCCCAATTTTTCTTTCCAACATTATCTTGTCTAGTTAACATCAAATAACAAATTCTAGGGCAAACAAAGTCCATAAAATTTACACCAATATTTGATCATTTTTACACGATGGTCAATACATAAAGGCATCCTTCCACATTCTCCCGGTGCAACAGTTTTCATTATAATTAACAGAATAATTTAGACTTCACTTCCATAAATTTACCATAGGTAAGTTTAGGTTTTACCATAGATAGATTTACTAGCTTGTGCTGCAAGTTTAGTTTTTGCTTTTGTCCAAGATAATTTAGGTGTAAATAAAAGACCCATATATTTGTACATTGAGGTGACATTTACCGAAGTACCATTGTATAAAAAAAACACAAGAATAAAGATCAACAAGATAAAGGCAACATTCCCCGACACACCCAAGTAGGGCACCGAGGGCGCCATTTTTCATATGATCTGAGCGGTCCCACATTTCTGAATACAATAATTGCAGTTTTATTCTCATTTATAGACATACCGGTATTATTACATAATTCTAAAATTGAATTTAACTGAAACTAAAGTTCGATCGCAGTATCATCATCAGCGAAAAGAATGCATATATTATCGGGGATTTGGTCGTATCGAGATTACGCAGAAAGGGAGATAACTCATGAATATACAAGTTAAACATAAGTACTCGTTACGTCCCCTTGACTTGTATACCTATCTTACATAGAATAGATTCCCTCTAACTTATAGTATTGAATAAATTTAAATGTTTAAGTCCATCGAATACTTTTTTTAAAAGCCTTGGGGTCAAAATTGGCCCCGCCCCGGGGGTCATTGATTTTCCCTATATGCATATAGTAAAAACTTAAAAAAATCTTCTTTTAAAGAACTCAAAGAGCTATGGCTAAGATATTGAGCATCAAACATGTTCTAATAGGTGTCTACCAAGTTTGTTCAAATAAAAGCCCTGGGGTCAAAATTGGCCCTGCCCCAGGGGATCATTGATTTTCCCTATATGCATATAGTAAAAACTTAAAAAAATCTTCTTTTAAAGAACCCAAAGAGTTAGAGCTAAGATATTTAGCATAAAACATGTTCTAATAAGTGTCTACCAAGTTTGTTCAAATAAAAGCCCTGGGGTCAAAATTGGCCCTGCCCCGGGGGGGTCATTGATTTTCCCTATATGCATATAGTAAAAACTTAAAAAATCTTCTTTTAAAGAACTCAAAGAGCTATGGCTAAGATATTTAGCATCAAACATGTTCTAATAGGTGTCTACCAAGTTTGTTCAAATAAAAGCCCTTGGGTCAAAATTGGCACCGCCCCGGGGGTCATTGATTTTCCTTATATGTGTGAAATATTAACTTTTGGTGTTCACAAGGTGAAATATATTTCAATCTTACACTAAACTCAACAAGTTTTCTTTTTATTATATGCAAAGAAACGTTTTAAAAAGACATTTAACCTAATACTGAATGAAAAGCGCGCCAAATAATAATACAACGTGACGTCATTTACGACGTCACGTCATTAAGTTGGTACCCAGTACTGTGCACGCTTGTATTTCACTGAAACAACGTAAGGGGCTTAAATTCAAAACAGTGAAATTATCAAAGTGGTAATTTCACTGTTTCAAACACTTATGAACTGTTGAAAGTGGCTCTAAACGTGAACTTATTTATTATGAAATAGAAAAATGTAAACAAAGTAGTATTTAGACTTCTAGACAAAAAACTAAATCACTATAATTAATTGTAGTTATAACAAAAAAAAACTGGAAGCAAAAATTGGTTCGGGTGAGAGGCCAATGAGCTAGTGGTTTTTTTATACATATCGGGATGAATTATGAATTGCTTCCATCTAATTTTGTGTTTTACAATCAATACTCCTTTGTTTAAATCGATAAATAAATCGATTGATATCCCCAATTTCTTGACTAAGCCATACAAAACCAAACTCATAAGTATACAATGAGTTTTTTACTGAAGTAGCCCAATTTTTTTTTCCAACATTATCTTGTCTAGTTAACATCAAATAACAAATTCTAGGGCAAACAAAGCCCATAAAATTTACACCAATATTTGATCATTTTTACACGATGGTCAATACATAAAGGCATCCTTCCACATTCTCCCGGTGCAACAGTTTTCATTATAATTAACAGAATAATTTAGACTTCACTTCCATAAATTTACCATAGGTAAGTTTAGGTTTTACCATAGATAGATTTCCTAGCTTGTGCTGCAAGTTTAGTTTTTGCTTTTGTCCAAGATAATTTAGGTGTAAATAAAAGACCCATATATTTGTACATTGAGGTGACATTTACCGAAGTACCATTGTATAAAAAAAAAACAAGAATAAAGATCAACAAGATAAAGGCAACATTCCCCGACACACCCAAGTAGGGCATCGAGGGCGCCATTTTTCATATGATCTGAGCGGTCCCACATTTCTGAATACAATAATTGCAGTTTTATTCTCATTTATAGACATACCGGTATTATTACATAATTCTAAAATTGAATTTAACTGAAACTAAAGTTCGATCGCAGTATCATCATCAGCGAAAAGAATGCATATATTATCGGGGATTTGGTCGTATCGAGATTACGCAGAAAGGGAGATAACTCATGAATATACAAGTTAAACATAAGCGTACTCGTTACGTCCCCTTGACTTGTATACCTATCTTACATAGAATAGATTCCCTCTAACTTATAGTATTGAATAAATTTAAATGTTTAAGTCCATCGAATACTTTTTAAAATCTACATAGAGAACATAAAATCGTCCACCCGGTTTACTAATAAATATTTCTGTACCATACTTGGTAATATAAAAATATTATGAATGGTAGAGTAACCGGCTCGAAAACCGGCTTTGTAGTCATCTATTTTATCAAATTTCTTAGCCCATTTATATAACCTATCATATAATATTAAAAAATAACTTATACATAACATTGATTAAAGAAATTCCTCTATAATTTGAAGGGTCATCCTGAGGCCCAGACTTGCACACGGTTACTATTATACTATCCCTCCAAATGTCTGGGAAAATCCCAGTACTAAATATCTTATTTAACAATTTACAAAGGACAGGTGGGATTTATCACGAAGTATTTTTTTTTATAAAATTCTACTCCAATGCCATCACTTCCCTGTGATTTTCAACATTTCAATTTGTTTATACTTTTTGATATCTTCATCAGAGGAAATTTCAGAATTTAAATACAGAC
>NW_026853513.1:0-7679 GCF_026571515.1 Ruditapes philippinarum | reverse complement strand
GACCTCCATACACGGGTTGTCGACTTTATTTTAACCAAGACAAACTATTTATTGGTGTAATTGGTTGAACTTTTAAAAAAAAAATGGTTTGCCTTCACCTCAAATGTCGACAATTTATATAAATTGACTTAATAATAGTCATATCATAATGTGTTTTGTAAGTGCATAAATATACAAAGCAACTATAATAAAAGTATACAATTTCACAATTATTAGCGTTATTATATAGAGACACGCACATATTGTTTCGTGATGTTTAAGTTGCTTTGACTGATTTATTTTGATTCAATTCAACGTAGATCTAATTAATTTTCTTTTTTTTAAATAAAAACTGATGGAGAATTAAAAGTACATTTCGCATATTTACGTCCCTTTCCATTCTCTATAGCAGCTTTCACTCAGACGCTCTTTAACGTTCGCGCTTAAAAAAACGCTTATAATAGTAAACTCCGCCTTACTCCAGGAAAGGGATGTCCGATAGCCTCCACCGAAATATCCTTGCAGAAAGTTACCAGTACACCGAAAACATGGCGTCGATCGTACGTGCTGTCAATGTTTGCAAAAGTTCATGTAAGTAAATGAAATCTTCTTCATGATGTTTGACTTTATCTCCGTAGATATAATCTTTATTGAATCATTGTTTATTTTCTGAATGATTTGTTCAAACCGGTTGTTTTTTTATGTGAAAATACTGTCTTGTTTTAGCAGTTAAATTTTTAGCAGTTTAGAGGTCACTATGTATAACGTTTGTTTTGTAGATTTATAGACAGTTCTATTTCATAATATAGAAAATGATGAATGAAATGTGATATAAAATTGTATTTTATTCATTTATGAATTATGAAACATTTGATGTGATGATTTTATTACATGAATGTATGAAATAAACATGTCACACAGAATTATCAAATTAATGTTATATAACTTTGATTTATATAACAAAATAGTCATCATACCCGAAGGCTATGTCTGTTTATATCCTTCTTGAGTTTTTGACTTGAAAAGGGTTACAAGTTCAGATGCAAACAGGGCTAGAATTAAACTGTTTTGGTCTTACAAATTTATGCAATCACAAAGAATTTTAGTAATCACAAAGTGAAGTGACTCACTTAGTATGAAAAAGGCAAAGCCTCAAGCGAGCTCGATGTACTTTTTACGTGAAATAGTATGAAACAATCTTAAATGCAGTGACGAGACGGAGTGCGTGTGACGTCACACGTACTGTGTTAAATATGACCCCGTCCCTGTCGTGAAATGAATAACGAGTTTTGAAAACGTTGATAAAACTTTGTTTGTTTTATTTCACTCTATAATTTTTCAAGCGAAATAAAGTTTATTTTAAGTGAAATAAATTTAAAACTTTAAACGTTTGCGACATTAAAATAGCGTACTTGATTTGTTTGTTTTGCACGTGCTGTTTGGCGCTACATTGTGACGTCACGTAAAGTTTACTTTAAACGTCTGTACAGCGTTAACGACTGAATAAAAGATATTGGTGTTCGGATTCATTTTCTTAGTTAGACCATTTTCTTTCATTCTAGATAATTTTTACAACAAAATTCGACAAAAAATTGTTTTTATTTATCAGATTTCAAACAAAATGGCGCTTTCGATTTTCATTTTTTATACACAGCTTCCGTTATTCTGGTTCCCTGTCCAATTATGGTTCCCATAGACGTGCACAGGTGACCAGTCTACACATCCGTTTTCAGTCAGAATTCCTCAGTTTTTACCGTTATCTTTAAATTCGAAAGGTTGCAATGTGTCCAATTTGGTACTTTGGACGAAAGTTTTCAAAACCATCACTTAGCAGGTACTCGTGTTACCGTAAAGCTCGCTTTGCGAGCAGGCCCTTCGGGCCAGCTCGTCGAGCTCGCTATCAATGGAACGTTTGGCAAGCAGTAATATATAAAAGGCAAAGCCTCAAAGCGAGCTCGATTTACTTTTACTTTTAAAAAGTGAAATTATTCATTCATTTTTATTTTATGTTTTAAAACTGTCATTCGGTATTTCATACACTTCCATTTATTCATGGCAGGGCTTTTTTCACAGGTTGGGGAAGCGATTTAGAGTCAACTCGTCCCCTGGTCAACTCGTCCTCTGGTCAACTCGTCACCTTTTTGGTCAACTCGTCCCCTATATTTTATTATTGTTTGTTTTTCATATATTTCATAAATTATTATAGACTGTTAAAATAATATATTATAAAATTACTGAATTGGACATATTTTGACGCTTTTTGTATGCGAATATTTGGAGTTTTTTTTATCTAATAATAAGTAAATATATGCATAATTCTGATTAAATTACATACAGAAAAAAACAACACAAAGACGATCAATAGCAATAACAACATGTTTCATATGCAATGATAAAATATCATATAGTACATGTATGTCTTTTTTGTCAATATTATGTCATATACATTCACTTTCACTTTCATTGTTTTTTTCATGCACATATTTCATTGTCTTTTTTTTTTTTTTTTTTGACATCTTAAGACTCTTGGGGCTTATATAAGTTCCCGAATTCTCTTAGAAGTCCGTTGATGACAACTCCCCATTCCTGTACCTGTCCCACAGCTGGTGCGTCTGTCCCTAGAGAAAGGTGTGTATTTTGGTAGCGGCGAAGTCTTCCTTCACTAACCAAAAGGTAGAATGGAGGCGTTCCCCCAGCCCTTCCATTCAGTCTTCTATGCCATCCTATAAAATAATAGAAGTATATTACAATACCAATAAGATAGGCACTGGTCAACTATAATAGGTATATTTATCTCTTTAATGCGGTGAATTTGGAATTGCAAGACCATTTGTCTGTTAATAATGAACATAAACATCACAAATGACTAACCTGTATAACAACTTCTGTGTTGCCATTGTTCACAGCGCTCATACTGAAGTGCTTGCTGATTCTTCTGCACGTGTTTCCTACAATCAATGCAGGGGTACATTGTCACAATTAACGACACAAATAATTAAAATTACAGGGCAACTTTTATATTGACAATTTCACAACGAACAATTATCATGTTTTTAATTGACACGATCCTTCTATAATGAGATTAATACGCACCGACATAAAGTTTTTAGCACTTCTAATTTCTGTTAATCTGTTGTCAGTCTTTAATCCATTCAGGGAGGCGGTAAAAATCAAAAAGTTGGACCTAATTTTAGTTTTAATTATCATTAAAACTCCGATTAATTAAAGATTAATTGAATGTTTGCAAACTTACCTGTCTTTGTAGTTTAACATGAAAGCTATACATGTGCGCCTAGATAAAGATCATTTAAATTTAACGTAAAAAAGACGTTATTTTATTAATATTTCGACATCAATCAAATTCATTATTAATTTTACATAAAAGAACTATTTAAAGACATTGATTTACAACATAATAGTGATGAATAGATCGAAAGTAGGGGACGAGTTGACCATATTAGGGACAAGTTGACTCTTTGAGGACGTTTTGACCAAAAGTAGGGGACGAGTTGACCAAAAATATGTCGAGTTGACCAGGGGACAAGTTGACCGGATTTTGGGGAAGCAGCCCTGCCCTTAATTTTGGGGGAAAATTACACTGTTTATTTCAAAAGGGGAAGAGTAAACTAATGATGTGAATTCAATTTTTTTGGAAAACTGTATGATTTTAAAGAATTTTTCTTTGGGGAAGCAGCCCTTTTACGGCCAGGGCTGCTATTGAAGGAAATAAAGTCCTGCATGGTTCCTATAAATGTGCGCAGGACACCAGTCTACGCATCCATTTTCAATCAGAATTAGTTTTCTTGGCTTTTATCATTACCTTTTAATTCCAAAAGTTGTGATGTGTCAATTCAGTACTTCTGACAAAGACAAAATTTTTTAAAACCATCATGCACTCCCTAGCAGGTACTAGGGTTACCGTAAAGCCAGGGCTCATCCGGAAGGGCGATTCAGGCGATAACTTCGCCGTGTATATTCCAATTTCGCTCTCCCGATTGATCAAAGAGAAGTCAACATCGCCGATAAAATCTTAATTCCCAAATAGTAATTACTTAGCGATGTAAAGAGCAGAGATTGTATCCGCCCATGTGACGACCGCTAATTATCATTATCCAATCAGAGCGTCGCTTTACACTACCCTTCTACCTGTAAAGCAAAGCGATAGACCGCCTACTCTAAACAGTAAATAATGAGAGCATCGGCCCGAAACGGTATAATTGTGTGATAGTTACGGGATTTGGCGATAATTATAGATTGTTTTTTCCCGATAATCTAAACGCGTGCAATCTTCCCTAATTGATATACACGATGCACTTCGATGGTGGGTTTTTAACCCGAGTAAAGGCGATGTGCAATGGATTTTTCACGGCTATCACAAAACTGTTAGTCAATTAAAAATAATCAATTTCATTAATGTTCAGCGACAGGATTAAAAACTTAATCATAGTTTTGAATGATTTCAGTCTGTTAACATCAATTTTTACTGTAAAATTGTTATGTCGCTCACGTCATGGCTACAAGGCGAAATGCCGAAACCGAGCAACTTAATGATTCTGAATGATAGTTACACCTACGCGAAAATTTAAGAAAGCCAATTCGCAAAAATCTTGCGATTGGTATGTTGTAGACAGTGGGGGTGTTTGGCATTGTTCTCTTTGTAGAAATGCCAAATTTGACACAGTTTACGCACGTGGGCACGACATCCCGGCGAAACTACATATCGGTCGTATATCATGTAACGTATATAACAACAAAATTTGTCAGGAAAGAAGTGTTCTTTTTGTTTCAATATATATTTAATGTCGTAAATATGACGCTCAGATTAAGATTTATCAATATTGTAAATTTTAAAAAGCATTATTTATAAAGATATTACCGAATTTAACATTTCATGAAAATAAAGGGAGGTAATTAGAAATTAATTTTCTACAATTTCTCAGTCAAATTTTTCAATAAGAAATGAATGTATGTAATTTTAGTAATCAAATATAATGTGCACAAATGTTTGCAGTACATATTTTACATATTATTTGATGTTTGAAAATTGTTTTATAAGCATAATTATATGCATATAAATCTGACATTACAACAGTCATGAATTTGAAAGAAATTTCTGTCACCAGAACAGAATAGAACAGATATTAATAATCAATATCCAATGTGACCTCATCTTCTATTAAAAGTGAGGAAAGTAAAAAATATAAAATTGATATTATCATCAACAAATCTACATGAAAATATATAAACACATATTTAGAGAAAGCTTATAAATAGCTGATCAATAGATATCAAAAATATTTTTTTTATTCATATTTGCAGCTCAAAAACATTTAGATGCCATTGCCAGATCTACTATTAATTAATCTACTATTAATTAATACTACTATTAATTAATCTACTATTAATTAATAAACTGGAGAAATATTATAAGTGATGTTAATTGTGTTTATATCATAATTAAAGGATGTATAGCCAAGCATGTTAATGCATACACATTGGGTTGTTTCCATTCTCCCTAATTTTCGCGAGGAAGTCACTTCTCCCTAAAATTTCCCCCCAGGATGAGCCCTGAAAGCTCCCTTTGCGAGCAAGTCTTTGAGCTTGCTATAAGAGCATGTATGACTAGCCACTTCATTGTAGCAATGTGCAAATAGATACAAACTTAAAAAGTCTAAACTGATAATAATTGTAGCTGTGTGCAAATAGATACAAATTCAAAAATTCTAAAGTGATGCTTATTAGTTTGACTTTGTGATGAATAAGCGAATAAGCAAAGAATAAAGGAGAGCTATTGTACTTGCCCCAGCATCACCTTCACCATCACACATTGGTTCAGTTTTTGTGCAAGTTGCTTCAGTTTTTTGTGCAAGTTGCTTCAGTTTTTATGCTCCCCGAAAAAATTTCGGGGGAGCATATAGTCGCCGCCTTGTCCGTCCGTCCGTCCTTCCGTCCGTCCGTCCGTCCGTCTTTCCGTCCGTCCGTCCGTCCGTCCGTCCGTCCCCTTTTCTTGTCCGGGACATAACTTTGAAACAACAAGAGGTATCAACATGAAACTTTGTAGGTAGATAGATCTCATTGAGTAGGTGTGCAGTGCACAAGAACCGTAACTCTGCCTTGCCTAATTTTTGAATTATTCCCCTTTGTTTATTTTTACACTTTGAACTTTGTCCGGGACATAACTCTAAAAGTATAAGAGGTATCAACATGAAACTTTGTAGGTAGATAGATCTCATTGAGTAGAAGTGCAGTGCACAAGAACCATAACTCTGCCTTGCCTAATTTTTGAATTATCCCCCTTTGTTTATTTTACACTTTGAAATTTGTCCGGGACATAACTCTAAAAGTATAAGAGGTATCAACATGAAACTTTGTAGGTAGATAGATCTCATTGAGTAGAAGTGCAGTGCACAAGAACCGTTACTCTGCCTTGCCTAATTTTTGAATTATCCCCCTTTGTTTATTTTACACTTTGAACTTTGTCCGGGACATAACTCTAAAAGTATAAGAGGTATCAACATGAAACTTTGTAGGTAGATAGATCTCATTGAGTAGGTGTGCAGTGCACAAGAACCGTAACTCTGCCTTGCCTAATTTTTGAATTATTCCCCTTTGTTTATTTTACACTTTGAAATTTGTCCGGGACATAACTCTAAAAGTATAAGAGGTATCAACATGAAACTTTGTAGGTAGATAGATCTCATTGAGTAGGTGTGCAGTGCACAAGAACCGTAACTCTGCCTTGTCTAATTTTTGAATTATCCCCCTTTGTTTATTTTACACTTTGAACTTTGTCCGGGACATAACTCTAAAAGTATAAGAGGTATCAACATGAAACTTTGTAGGTAGATAGATCTCATTGAGTAGGTGTGCAGTGAACAAGAACCTTAACTCTGCCTTGCCTTATTTTTGAATTATCCCCTTTTGTTTATTTTTACACTTTGAACTTTGTCCGGGACATATTTCTTAATGTATAAGAGATATCAACATGAAACTTTGTAGGTAGATAGATCTCATTGAGTAAGTTTGCAGTGCACAAGAACTGTAACACTGTCTTGCCTACTTTTGTAGTTATTGCCCTTTGTTCATTTTGACACTTTGAACTTTGTCTGGGACATTACTCTAAAATTATAAGAGATATCAACATGAAACTTTGTAGATAGATAGGTCTCATTGGGTGGAAGTGCAGTGCTTAAGAATCATTACTCTGCCTTGCCTTATTTTGAAGTAATTGCCCTTTGTTTATTTTTTACTTTTTGACTTTTGTCCGGGACATTACTTTAAAACTATTAGAGATATCAACATGAAACTTTGTAGGTAGCTAGATATAATTGGATAGAACTGCAACGCTTCAAGAACCTAAACAAAGCCTGGTCTAATTTTGGAGTTATTGCCCTTTGTTCATTTTTTTTATACTTTCCTGTGTCCAGAACCTTCTCGGGGAGCATCACCCGGTTCAACCGGTTCTTGTTTGTGCAAGTTGCCTGTTGGGTTCTCCAAAACTTTGGAAGGAAATGGGTTGATACTCTAAACACTCAATAGGAGGTCAAGGCCCTTTACTCTCCCATGGATTTTAATTGAATTATGGCCAATTTTGGACGGATTCTAACATGATTTCAGTATTAATTAAATTTTTTTATAAAACTATAGATAATATGTTTGTATTGCAAAAGATCCCTTAAAAAATTTCAAATGATTTAAAA
>NW_026853512.1:0-39871 GCF_026571515.1 Ruditapes philippinarum | reverse complement strand
CCGTGGGGATAATGGGCCCCACCATTTGAGCGAAGAAAATTTGGCAAGCTTTTATTATGCTGGTAGGTACCCTCTGTCAGGGATTTTTTTGGCTAATTTTATAGCCGTTATTGGGTCATATTCCCAGTTGAAAATAGTATATTATTTTCCCAATCCACAGGAAAATATTCCCAAATGAAAGTTACAAAATGAAAATATTGAATAAAGAATTCTAAAATCTTTGAAAATAAGGGCTTCTTCACTGTAATAAGTGTTTAAGTGTTTGGAGATGCTATCCTAGACAAAGATTGTTTGCATTAATTAAATCACTGCAAAATTTCAATCATGCATTTTTTTCCCAATTTTTAACAAAACATCGCTGAAATTCCCAATTCCATAGGTATGGGTCATGTTCTTAAAATCATGGAAAAAAGCCTCTGTGATTGTTATTTACCATTGATAAAGCATTTAATTGTTTTTCTGGTATTAACACTACATACAACATTGTATGTTCCGTTACTGCCCTATATAAAACATTTACTTATATACATGTATGTACTGTATACAAAGCATTTTAGCTATTTTGGTAAAATGTACATTTACAGAGCACTACAAATTAATTTGGAAAAAATACTTTTTTGGTGATTTTTGTAATAATATACATGTACTTTGTCAATGAAAAAACAAAACCTTACCATTAAAATTGTTTATGTCGTAACTTTGATTCAACCAGAGACATAGATGTTATCTATGTCTCTGATTCAACATTTATATAAATGATTATTTATGTCATGATTCTATTTTGAATAAATTTTTTATATAAAACAGTCATGACTTTCATACTATTACATGTATGTTACTTTAATAAAAAAGCTCGTACATGTACATGTGACGGGGAGAAATTAAAATTAATTCTTAATATGGAAATATTGACTGTTGAGATTTTTAATGGAAAGTAAAATTAATTCTTAATATGGAAATATTCACTGTTGAGATTTTTAATGGAAAGTGGATGAACTAACTGGAAATTATTTATGCTTTATAATATAGATTTAACATTTATATAAATGTGTATTTTCAGGAGCACAGGTAGGCAATGTTATAACGTTCCCTCTAGCAGGTCTACTCTGTAAATACGGGTTTGCTGGTGGTTGGCCATCTATATTTTATGTATTAGGTATGTATATAGATACATAACACTGTCACAAGAGAAATAAATGTTTATATTGCCCTGCAATCATTGTTTTACACCACTGATATACATTGTATAACAGGGATTCCATTAAGTCGCAAAATATGGAAGTTCGAGACTGCAAAATGTCTGACACTGGAAGTCACATTATATAGGTAAAGAAGGAAAAAAGCATTATATTTTGGAAGTCACAAGCCAAAATCAGCAGTAAAATGACTCCCAAACGTCCGCTAATGGAAGCCCTGGTTAGTGGTATAAGGTCAATATCAGTTCTGAGATATACAGATGTATTCTTAAGATGAGTTTTGGCATTAGTGATTTATAAGAAAAATTGACCTGTAGTTGTAGCAAATTGCAAGAAAGGGTAATAATTTTGTGCATAGAAGGCAGCTGTAGGCCAAAATGACCATCTCAAATGTGTTTTTCTTAGAAAGAGGAAATATATGAGCCGCGTCACGACAAAACCAACATAGTGCGTTTGCGAGCAGCATGGATCCAGACCAGCTTGCGCATCCGCGCAGTCTGATCAGGATCCATGCTGTTCGCTTACTTACCCTATTACAAGTAAAGAAACTGATACCAAACAGCATGAATCCTGATCAGACTGCGCGGATGCGCAGGCTGGTCTTGATCCATGCTGGTCACAAACCCATTATGTTGGTTTTGTCATGACACAGCTCATATGTTTTATAATGTTATTTGAAATACATGACTTACAAGCATGTTCGATGCTTGTTATGTAGTGCTAAAGTTGATTTTTGATTGGTCCATTTATAAAGTGAGGAGTTTTTGTTATCAAATTATTATTTTTCTATGAAATGTCATTCTCATTCAATTTCAGGAATATTAAGTTTTGTTTGGTTTGTTCTGTGGATGTTTTTTGTGAGCGATACCCCATCTCAACATAAGAGAATAACCAAAGCTGAGAGAAATTACATTAAACATGCCCTGAAAGATAGCGTTAACTCAGATGGTGATAAGGTTAGTTTGAGATGTGTACAGTACTGTATAAGTGGTTAAGTTAGCGACATGGAAATATTTGCGAATTTCACGAATTGACGAAAATTGCTATAATTACCTCTAGCATAAATATCAACCAACCTGACATTAAATTCTATCCTCACGCTAAATGTCTGCAATTTTAAATTTTCCTAACTTTTCGACACAGGGAAATATCCACTTATACAGTATTTGAGATACGTTATTGCGTCAATTTTTGATAATTGTTGAGTTTGCTACCCTTAATAAATAGGTTCTACAGAATTTATTCAGCCATAACTTGCTTATAAATGATACATAGGTTCAAAGGTTGTTTACTCTTACCACTGTAAATTTCTAAAATGTATGGAATAAATTTATGTCAATTATGATGTGAACTTGTCCATCTTTTAATCTGGACAAAAGCATTCATAAGGGTTAGGGAATTTTTCAAAATAAGTGCCGACTTTTCTTATGACCTTCGGCCCAAGTATTTCATTTAAAACTTAGTTGTTCCATGCAAGGATATGGTTCTAACAGTACAGATGATAGCTATCATAGCAATAGACTTACTATTTTTCCCAGCTAACCTGTTGTTACAAACAAACCTTTACAGTTACAGTCTATGCGAAAGTCATTTTTTTTTTCAGGCCACAAGGACCGAGACCCTTAGGTTTATTTCCGGCCCGGATGATATTTTTCCGGCCCAGACATTTCAAGCATTATTTTATATTAACACGATTGAATGCAAAAATGATTGTCTTTCTTTAAATTAGTAAGACCATCCATATAGAAACATAAGAAGATGCTGACCAATTGAAATAACTTAAGCAGGGTGCTCACTAGGATTTTCAAAGGAGGAGTTCTTGGACTCCCAAGCACAGAAAAGTAGTAGCACTGAGCACTTTGAATATGTTAAGCCAACTTTACTGCACTTATGCAGTTGACGAATATGATGTATATTAGTGGAGTAAGCTAGGTTTTGAAAAGTTGGAGTTTGAACAGAGAAAAAGCTTATTCAGGAAAATGGTAGTATGTCCCAAATGAAATACACTGTACCGTAAAAGTGATTGAAAAGATTTGAAATATAATTTCAAAAACCCTACATCATTAGACCATTATGCTGTTTTCTTCCTGATTCACTCCACGAACCCATCTCCCATAAGAAAATATTCATTGTATGTGACAAACACATACTGGTTAAATACCTCCATCTCAACTAATGTGAACAATATCTTTAGTAATTTTAATTCCTAAACTACATTTAAGTGTTATTACACACATTTTAACAAAACAAAGTTTCCTTTTGTTTACGATTTTTTTAATTATAAAAAGCGGCATCTCGAAAATATGTGACAATTGAAAATTTGTCTGTTTCCTGCAGAAACATTCAAAATTCTACTTGTTGATTAAATATTTTTTTATTATTTTGAGTTTGTTACTCATCGGCTATTTCAACAGGCATCCTAAAACAACATTTTCAAATTTGTAATTTACGGCAAAAGTTACCGTTGTTGATGAAACTTTTTGAAGACAGAGTTGACTGGTATTTATTTGACATGTACAAAATAGATCTAAGGTTGGTCAATATCTTCTTTAATAAATTCTTTGCATCATCGGGAACTTATCAATCAGGTCATTAATATTTTTAACTTTTTGAAATTTTATTCGGACATAAGGACTGACGGAAAGGAATTTTTCTCGGACCGCACAAGTTTTATTCAGCCAGGACCGAGGACCGACGGACTTTCGCACAGACTGCAGTTACAGCTTTAATAGTAAGCGCAACAGGTTGACTAATCTATATTGACCTGTAGTGCACCGTGAAGCTATGACAGTAAAAGTTAGTTTGTACCGTGGCATTAGCTCAGAAAAACCCACATTTGCAGTGTTCCGGATAACATCTGTTAAGCTACAATAAAAAACTTTTTACCACGGAAAAACTATTTTATCATAAACTGGGAAAAATACTACGACTAACAGTTAATTTAATTTTTCAGAAGTTAGATGTTCCATGGAAGGGCATGGCCCTATCAATGCCTGTGATAGCCATTTTGGTAGCTAACATTACCACTGACTGGGGAACATATACTTTGTTAACTAGTATACCAACATATATGAATGAAGTGTTAAAACTAGACATATCTGCTGTAAGTATTGAAGTGTATTAAGCAATATATCAACTGTAAAAATTTTTTATAAGAATTAAAAAAAATTCAAGAATTCTTCCAAAATGCTTGTATGAAGCAAATATGTTAGTAAATTGTTAAAAAAAGCTAATGCCACATGCATGAAATCATTGCTTAACAGATAAAACCCTACTTTAAATTAGCAAAATAATATTTTGTTTCAGAGAGAAATAGAAAAGATTGATGCAAAATTCTAAAATAAGAGATATGCTATTATATGAAAAATAGTACACATTGCCGAGAGCTTTTTACCATTATAGTGTCCAAACAGTTGACCATCAAACATTTAACAGACTCGAACTGAAAGTCTGTTGACGGTTACAGGCTCTCTGGGAAGTCAATATAATGTTGAGAGGTCTGAAATGGTGTAAACTTTTCCATTTATTTAGTCTATCCAGCTAGCTTAGAGAACATTGGTGGTTCTACTCAGGTGCCCGTTTATGCTTCAAATAATGCACTGAAGCGCACTTTGACGTCTTTCTTTAGTAAAGCTGGAACATCGTCATATGACCAGGTCACCTATACTCTTGTCAGTGTGACGTAAAACCCAATCAAACAAACATGTAACATGTGACTTTGTTTATTATTTTCTTGATTTTTTTTTCCTGTAATATTTCAGAATGGTTTGTTTTCTGCGTTACCGTACATAGTGTTTTGGGCCATGATAAATGTGTCAGGCTGGATTGCTGATTTTATAATGTCTAAAGGCTGTTGTTCTATAACCATCGCAAGAAAGGCTTTTACCATCACAGGTAAAGTGAGGCTATACTAGGCTGTTAAGTCACAGTTTAATTTTTGACATAATTATTGCCCCTTTTGAACCCAGATTTTTCTATATTATCCAAGCTCTTTTTTTGCTATCAAGCACTGAGAATAGTCGAGCATGTTGTCTTATGGACAGCTCTTCGTTGTTCTAATAGAAGTACATTGCCTAATAATATTTTCCATCATAATATTTGTTTCAATTGTTTACATGATTAAGAAATAGATTTATTATTATATTAAAATGATTTGCATTGATTGAAATATAACAAAAAGTTGCCGTTGTATGTATGTGGTTGGGGTAATACAATGAATTTCTTCCTTTCAACAATCTGATCTCTAGATGAATATCATATATAAAAACCTGTATATATTGCTTTTTAAGTCCTTGGATCCCAATTAAAGCATTATAAAGGGGTGCCAATGTGTTCATTTAATTTTCAAAGAATGTATACACTTTTGTTTTCATTTTGTTTCATAGGAATGTTTTGTAGTTATTTTATTGTCTATGATTGTATTTTATTTATTTTCTAGGAATGTTGTTGCCAGCTGCTCTACTGATATGTCTAGGTTACGTGGATTGTACCCAGCCTGGTTTTGCTATTGCCCTGCTGGTTCTTGGCGTGGCAACAACCGGGTTCCAGTACAGCGGATGGATTGTAAACCACATGGACATTGCTCCAGCGTTTGCGGGAATATTGTTTGGTATCACAAACTCTATTGCAGCTGTGACGGGATTTTTATCACCATATGTTGTTGGCGTGATAACTGAGGTGAGAATATAATTATGATGCAGTTGTGTATTTAAATCAATATTTTTTATTGACATTGTGAATGCATCTGTATAGCTTTATATACACCATTATAAAGCCAGTATATTCAAATATAAAATGTACAAATTCATAAATTTTCTACCCAGGTTTCCAGAATGTTGCCTATCTAATATTGTAAGTCATAATGGCAGAGTAGCCAAGATAACTCCAACGTGTGACTAGTCAGGCATGATTAATCATTCATAAAAGAAATTGTCAATAAATATTTATTTGACATTAGAATGAAAATATTCTGGATAGCCTGACCAAATGTCAGGCATGTACTGTTGTTTTGCAAAAGTGGCATATTCATGCTGACTTAGAAACTAATGTCAAAATTAGCTTTTAAGGAAAGCAAATTATCCAATTTCTTTACACCAAAGGGCAGAAAAATTGTGGAATTGTACACTTTGCTTTTAATTGGTAACCATATGTAACTAACACTTGGCTATTAAATATGTTTTGCTTTAATATATAACTCCAGTATATTACACTATTTACTGACAAACAAGCAAAAAATTCTGACTGTAAAGAAATTTTAATGAAATAAAATATGTTACGTTAAATACGATTCTATGCACCTTTTTAGGGGAAATTATGTTACAAATTTCTACTAGTCTAACTTTGTGCCTGTACTGTGTACATATTGTATATGTCCGAAATTTTTCCTACATTTTCAAGCATTTTCACCTTTAAGAGACACTTTAATTAAAACGCTGTATGAACATTCTGATTTTATTTTGTTATATTGTTTTTATAAACACAATAGTTTAGTTCTTTAATCTGAATATTTTATTTCCCAATGTCAATTTAGACCAAAGATGCTTCTGCAGAGGTATATATAACTATCTTTCTTATTAAAGGCCGATGTTGAATAATATTTCATACGTTATCATCTGAAAGAATTCAATTTTACATAATATTATGAATGTTACCGATTTAAATTTTGAAGAAAATGATGACATGAAAAATTATTTTGCACTTGTCTTCTAAAATTTCTGGAAAATTATTCTTAATACTATTGGTTGTTAAGTAAGTGACTCACTGTGCTAAGCATATATTTCCCAGAATAACTTCTTTCAAGATTTCACTTTGTTTTTAGCTCACCTGTCACAAAGTGACAGGGTGAGCTTTTGTGATCGCTTTTCGTCCGGCGTCCGTCCGTCGTCCGTCCGTCGTCCGTCCGTAAACTTTTACTTTAAATGACATCTCCTCATAAACCACTAAGCCAATTTCATCCAAACTTCACAGGAATGTTCCTTTGGTGGTCACCTTTAAAAATTGTTGAAAGAATTTAATTCCATGCAGAACTCTGGTTGCCATGGCAACCGAAAGAAAAAACTTTAAATATCTTCTTTTAAAAAAACCATAAGAGCTAGAGCTTAGATATTTGGCATGAAACATCTTCTAGTGAGTGTCTACCAAGTTTGTTCAAATAAAAGCTCTGGGGTCAAAATTGGCCCTGCCCAAAGGGGTCATTGATTTTCCCTATATGCATATCGAAAAAGCTTAAAAAATCTTCTTTTAAAGAACCCAAAGAGCTAGAGCTAAGATATTTAGCATGAAACATGTTCTAATAAGTGTCTACCAAGTTTGTTCAAATAAAAGCCCTGGGGTCAAAATTGGCCCCGCCCGGGGGGTCATTGATTTTCCCTATATGCATATAGTAAAAACTTAGAAAATCTTCTTTTAAAGAACTCAAAGAGATATGGCTAAGATATTGAGCATCAAACATGTTCTAATAGGTGTCTACCAAGTTTGTTCAAATAAAAGCTCTGGGGTCAAAATTGGCCATGCCCCGGGGGGTCATTGATTTTCCCTATATGCATATAGTAAAAACTTAAAACATCTTCTTTTAAAGAACCAAAAGAGTTAGAGCTAAGATATTTAGCAATGAAACATGTTCTAATAAGTGTCTACCAAATTTGTTCAAATAAAAGCCCTGGGGTCAAAATTGGCCCCGCCCCGGGGGGTCATTGATTTTCCCTATATGCATATAGTAAAAACTTAAAAAATCTTCTTTTAAAGAACTCAAAGAGATATGGCTAAGATATTTAGTATCAAACATGTTCTAATAGGTGTCTACCAAGTTTGTTCAAATAAAAGCCCTGGGGTTAAAATTGGCACCGCCCCGGGGGTCATTGATTTTCCTTATATGTGTATAGCAAAAACTTAAAAAATCTTCTTTGAAAAAACCCAAATAGCTAGAGTTAAGATATTAAGCATGAAACATCTTTTAGTGAGTGTCTACAAAGTTTGTTCAAATAAAAGACCTGGGGTCAAAATTGGCCCCGCCCCGGGGGTCATTGATTTTCTTTATATGTGTATAGCAAAAACTTAAAATCTTCTTTGAAAAAACCCAAATAGCTAGAGTTTAGATATTAAGCATGAAACATCTTCTAGTAAGTGTCTACAAAGTTTGTTCAAATAAAAGCCCTGGAGTCAAAACTGGCCCGGCCCCAGGGGTGTCATTGTTTTTAACTATATGTGTATAGTAAAAACTTTAAAAAAAATCTTCTTTTAAAAAGACCAATGAGCTAGAGCTTAGATGTTTAGCATGAAACATCTTCTTATGGGTGTCTACCAAGTTTGTGCAAATAAAAGCCCTTGGGTTTAAATTGGCCCTGCAACGTTGGGGGGGGGGGGTGGGGGTTGGGCGGGGGGGCTATATACAGGTGAGCGACCTCAGGGCCATCATGGCCCTCTTGTTACACATTTCTATGTCTTTTTATTTCTCACATTTTAGTTTAACTGTAGTTATTGTTTGATCTCCGTTATGTATGTAATCGTCATGTGATTCTTGTGAATTAAACAAGAGGATCCTGTTCCTGTTAAATTGTTATGGATCTGATTTGAGGTTGGAATAGTCCATTTGTAGATATCGGAATAGTCAATTTGTAGATATCGGAATAGTCTATTTGTAGATATCAGAATAGTCCATTTGTAGATATCGGAATAGTCCATTTGTAGATATCAGAATAGTCCATTTGTAGATATCAGAATAGTCCATTTGTAGATATCAGAATAGTCCATTTGTAGATATCAGAATAGTCCATTTGTAGATATCAGAATAGTCCATTTGTAGATATCAGAATAGTCCATTTATAGATATCAGAATAGTCCATTTATAGATATCAGAATAGTCCATTTATAGATATCAGAATAGTCCATTTATAGATATCAGAATAGTCCATTTGTAGATATCAGAATAGCCCATTTGTAGATATAGGAATCGTCCATTTGTAGATATAGGAATCGTCCATTTGTGGATATCGGAATCGTCCATTTGTAGATATCGGAATCGTCCATTTGTAGATATCGGAATAGTCCATTTGTAGATATCAGAATAGTCCATTTGTAGATATCGGAATCGTCCATTTGTAGATATCTACAAATAGTCAATTTGTAGATATCGGAATCGTCCATTTGTAGATATCGGAATCGTCCATTTGTAGATATCAGAATAGTCCATTTGTAGATATCAGAATAGCCCATTTGTAGATATAGGAATCGTCCATTAGTAGATTTAGGAATCGTCCATTTGTGGATATCGGAATCGTCCATTTGTAGATATCGGAATCGTCCATTTGTAGATATCGGAATAGTCCATTTGTAGATATCGGAATCGTCCATTTGTAGATATCGGAATCGTCCATTTGTAGATATCTACAAATAGTCCATTTGTAGATATCGGAATTGTCCATTTGTAGATATCGGAATCGTCCATTTGTAGATATCGGAATAGTCCATTTGTAGATATCGGAATAGTAAAATTAAGTAGTCGACAGGATCAAGGTCACTGGGCTTAAAATAAATTTTCAGTTTAAGTTTATGGCGTAAGTGGCAAATTGATGTCATCGAGTTAAAATCACTTGCCCTGGCGAGGTTGCAGGTTCGAATTCCATCAGAGATTTAGGATTATTTCAGTTGAGGAAGCTATGCAGCTAGTGTTCTACTTAGGTCCCTTGTTGCAATGATAAGTTGGAAAGTCGCCATTTGACCTTTTGACCGGTACAGAGTCATTTAAAATCCAACATTACTAAAAGGGGGATGTCTGTTGCAAGTGGTTAAGGTTGGTGACTTCAAACTAATTCCCCCTTGCACTGTGGGTTTGAATATAACAGGGACTTTGGATTTTTTCATGTGAGGAAACTATGCAGTTAGCTTACAGAACCTCGGTGGTTCTACTCAGGTGCCCATTCGTTCCTCCGCTTGTAAAGCTTGAACGTCGCCATATGACCTATACTGTGCCGGTGTGACATAAAACCCAAACAAACAAAACCAAAAAAGTTAGCTTTTTAACCATTGTTAAAGTGGCATCATGTCACCATTCTTGTTCAGCTTCTTGATGGTTTTGCTTAAATTTTTACAAGAGCTTACATATGGTGCAAAGAGCAGTGCTTTCCTCGTATTTCTTTTATATTCTAATTTCTTGAGCTTATTAAATAATAATGATACAAAAATTGCCATTTCTTGTCAATATCATCATATAAAAACTCTATGAAATTGCTCACTTTTCTCAATGAAATCTTGACGACAGTATGCAGTATGCTCATTTTTTGCTTGTCAAGTTTAGCTATACCACCTCTGTGGTCAAGGGGGCGATGACTTCTAATCTAGTTACCTCTCTGGTGTGGGTTTGATCCCCGGGAGATGCTTTGGTAGTTTAGCGCAGAGGAAGGTAGTCTAGTACTGGTGTAACTCTCCAGGAACGATGGTTAGGAAACTACCCGCCTATATGACTGAAATACTGTTGGGAAAAGGCGTAAAATGAAACAAACAAACAAAAAAAATCAAGTTTAACTGTAGTAGGTGTATACATTTAGAACAGTAATTGTAAACTGTAATAGTGATTGACCAATAATTGATAATGAGAAATGTTTAGAATATAATATTAAAAGCTGCTTAAAATATAAAAGACTACCTCACTGTTTTAATCACACCTAATGTTACTGATAAATGCCAATTTATATAATATGAATATTTCTTTGAGTCACATCATTCACATGTGTTATTGATTATTCATATTAATGCGAAGTAAAATACATGTATAAACTTGAAAAAGTTACGTCAAAATGTGAAATTCTTTTGAAATTTTTTCTGTACACTCGCCATTTATGCTTTGATGAGTATTAATGCCACTTTAATTTTTCAAACTTTTTTACCTTCTATTCACTGTGTTTTTCTGATACACACTTCTAAACTGTGACTGTTTCATTAAATATGTATTTTTTCTTTCTTAAATCAGCATACCTCCAGATTCATACAAATTTTCATGAAAATTTTTAGATGTATTTAAAAGTGAAATATTGTGAAGTGAACAAAGAAAGAAATTTACACATTGCACACTGCAAATTACCAAAAAGAGGTCAAAATGTGAGAAAGTAGCTCTGAAAACGTTAGTCGTGCAGTAGAAATATGTTGATTTATACTGGAAAATCAGCCATTAATTGCACATTACATTCAAATTATTACTTGAATCTTGAATCATTTTACTTTTCTTAAAATCTTGGTTCATTTTTCTCAAGTTTGATTTTCTTGAATTATTTTGGCTCATCTGGAGGCATGCAGCTATAAGATATTGCACATCATTTAAAAAAAAAATTATATTTAAAGCTTAGTAATTTAAATGTTTGATATATTTATATCTTTTCTATTTTTAGAATTTTTGAATCAGTGTTGTTTTGGAAGTGTGTATCAGTAAATATCCTCATTTACGTGTTGTTTAGTCAGTAGTGTGTTAGTGAATTACCTCACATAATTATGTTCTTAATTGCTATGATTTTAAACCCAAATTCTCTACAAGAAAATTTAACTAGTTCTGAACATCAGTTCCCTTGGATCTTTGATGCAAAATTGTACTTGCCCCTTGAATCAGTTAGTATTGGGACTGACATGCTCTAAACACAGGTTTGGTATAAAAATAATGTTACAACTTATTACATTTATTCTCGGGGGGGGGGGGGGGGGGTTCATAGCCAAATAGTCAAGGTTGGCTTTTAACCACTTGCCAGTCACAATATGACTTTAAATTCTGCTATAGACTTTTAGACTTTGGAGATTTTTAGTAAAGAAGATGGCTTACAAAAAGTCGATAGTTCTTCTTAAATCTTTGCTGGTGTCTGAAATAATGCACAGAGGGACACTTAACATCTTCCTCTACCAGTAAAGCTAGAAAGTAGCCATGTGTGTTTATATAACTTAAAACCTGACCAAAAAAAAAGAGAAAAAAAAAGAGAATCTTAATAGTTTTAGGATTTCATTTCATTACCTTAGAATCAAAATCTAAATAGTTGAGTAAACTTGAATTGTTTGTTTGTATATAGCATATTAAAACTTCATGTTAAGAGATAAAAAAAATTAAATGGTAACCTTTAGAATAAGAATCTCACAGGTTGGGTAAAAGTCTTAAGATATTTGCTTGGGTGCTTAAGTAAGCTGTAATTGGAAAAATATTTGTTAACTTTGTTTAGTTTAGAGGCAGGGTCAGGCATGAAGGTAAAAAAAAATAATTTTTCTGTCAAACACAATATACTAATCATGCAAGACTTGTCTGATAAAATGATTATAGTTCTAGTATAAATTTTGAGAGATGATTTCAGTTCTTTATGTGTACATATTCTTTCTGATAATATGTTTATTTAGTGCTAACTGTTTCACTTTATGAGAATGTCTTCTGATGATTTTTTTTTCTAGTATTCTTGCAGGGAAACACAAAAATAAGGATTTTGGTTTGGTCAGTCAAAAAAGCCCAATATCGTTTTATTTTTAGACTTTCATGTTGTATATAAATAAAGATTAAGTCAAAAATGATCAAATTTACCTAAATTTTGCTAAATGTCATGAGATATAGAGAGCAGCTTAGAGTGGATACGTCTGCAGTGGGCACATTTACCATAAATATTTTTAAAAAATTGATAAAAACAATAGAATTCTATCATTTGTATAATTAAGTCTAATAAAATATTTCTTGAATAAACAATGTTGATAAAGTTCTAAGTGATTTAGTATGATCATTTAGATGATAAATAATGATATTTTGTACTAGAACATTTTATTATCTCATTCTGCTATATGAATATATCTAATATCAGGTCATGTATCTCACACTTGTCAACAAGACACATACACGATTCTTTTGTTGATTGTTCTTATATTAAATACTGAATCTATCGGTGCAATTATTTCCATTATAGACCATTTCACTTTTAACTTAGTTATTTTTTATTGTCAGGTTACATAACTATCTGGTTATTGGTAAAATTGATTTCTTTGAGGTATAATCAAATCTAAAGATATGAAGACAAGTTTCCTTTGGAATCATGGTTGTTTTACAAACGTTTATGTGCAAGGGTCAATCAATTATAGGTACTGCAAGGGTCAATCAATTATAGGTACTGCAAGGGTCAATCAATTATAGGTACTGAAAAAATATAAATTATGGTAATTTTGTTTTTATGTTTTTATAGGACCAGTCTCGGGAACAGTGGCAAATAGTGTTCTATATAGCTGGTGGATTCTATATTTTTGGTTCGGTATTCTATGGAATATTTGCCTCGGGAGAAATGCAACCGTGGGCGAGGGACGACGTAATTGCAGTCGCTGCGGAAGAGCTGTTGCAGGGGACAGAGCTGCAGGTGAAGGTCACAGATGATAAAAGAAATGGAGTAGAAGAAAAACATCTTTGATGACGATAAAGATATAGGTAGAAAAATGATGTGATGTCTCAAGTTTGGAGTTGATAAATATCAAAACATTAAATAAGATATAGCTTTGAAAAAAATCAATTAGCATCTTTATATGATAGGGTATTATCTCAATTCTTACTTAATATATAAAAGAATAAAAACAGACCTCCGTTAATATATATATATATATATATAAAAGAATAAAAACGGACCTCCGTTAATATATATATATATATATATATAAAAGAATAAAAACGGACCTCCGTTAATATATATATAAAAGAATAAAAACGGACCTCCGTTAATATTATATATAAAAGAATAAAAACGGACCTTCGTTAATATATATATAAAAGAATAAAAACGGACCTCCGTTAATATATATAAAAGAATAAAAACGGACCTCCGTTAATATATATATAAAAGAATAAAAACAGACCTCCGTTAATATATATATAAAAGAATAAAAACGGACCTCCGTTAATATATATAAAAGAATAAAAACGGACCTCCGTTAATATATATATAAAAGAATAAAAACGGACCTCCGTTAATATATATATAAAAGAATAAAAACAGACCTCCGTTAATATATATATAAAAGAATAAAAACAGAGTAAAAGATCTGTTAGAAACATCCCATTTTTGAATGATTTCGAATTGCTTAACTTTCACAGTTTCTATATGATTTCAAATCAGGAAATAACAGTGTTTTCACATGAAAAGTTACAAAAAAAAATCTCAGGCATAAATTTACATTTGTCTTCTACCATGTCAAAATATGTTACTATTCAGAGTTATGCTCCTTGATAAATGACAAAAAAGGGAGTAATATTTGAATACTAACCATTTTCTGAGTATATTTTCAATATTTTTGGGTTTTTTTGGGTTTTTTTCTCATATGAAATAAGAACCAAACATTTCAGGGAATTTCCACAAATTTACAGTTACTTGTCGTTTTATAAGACCAAAATCAAATCTTTGCTTGATTTTTATTAACATTTTTGATGTGCATAAATATTTAGGACTGTTTTTGTCCCATCAGTAACATAGCAGGCTGTGAATTTAATGCTTTTTAAAGAAATTTCCAGATGGCTTTTTTCGAGGCTTTATTTTTTATTCAAATTGAACAAAAGTAAATTAATTGTTTCTGAGTAGCATAATCTATAAATCCGTCCAGATCTCTATTCGCAAAACTATAATGTGTTAAAATTTCATTTAAATGTTTGATCATAACTAATAAGGTAATTATTCAATACTACAATAATAAGAAAAAATTTATGTCTTTGAAATCGACACATGCCCAAAACAGTTGTACGCAAGTTATGTTCATAACTCAAAACAGTTGTAAACCTGTTATGTTCATTTCTCAAAACAGTGGTATACTTGTAATGTTCATTTCTCAAAAAAGTTGTGCACAAGTAATGTTCATAAATTTTATCAAAACAATTGTTTGAATATTAGTAATATTCATTCCTGAATATTAGTAATATTCACAGTTGTACAATTGTTTGATGAATGGTCATTTACTGTAGGCTTGAATGAAATGAATTTGAGGTCTTTAAAGGTCCCTCTATTTAGAGCTGGTCTACAAAATAGGGTTGACTGTATCATGTACATGTATGTATTAGATATAGAGTTTATGTGTGTAGAATTCAATTTATTTTGTATTGCTTAGTGGTCTATGTGCGATGTGACACTCTTTATTATCTTTAGCGGACAGATTCACTCAAACCAATCTTGTGATTTTCAGCTAATTTTGCATACACATTGTATATATGTACCCAAGAAGCACGTTTAATACATTTATCACCAATTTATTTGCACATCTGATCTAGTCAGTCAGAGATGGGAATATAAATCAACCTTTAATTTAGTCACATTTTGTTTTATTCATTTTGTTCATCAACATGGTATTTCTGTAAGTTTTGTAAGTTTAATTGTTTATTGTAAGACGAAGTGAATAACAACTTGTACATTGGTTGCCTGATGTATACTGACATTGAGTGACTGACAAATATTTATCTACCCAGATTAACAAGTGGAAACGAAAAAGCATATTTCATAGTTGATGGGATCACAATTTTATCTTACTAAAAATGCACACTTTTATTTTCACAATTTGTCAGTTTTTGGTGAATAGAATATGAAGTTTATAATTAATCATGGTTTAACACTTTCTTTATATAATATTTGTAATAATTAGTTCACTCTGACAAGTTTTTCATTTTGTTCATACATAAGGGTGCTTTATAAAAAAAATCATATGATATAATAAATGTAATTTATTATTTCTGTAAGAAAAATGAAGTTTAGGCAATTACATGTAATATGATTATATAATTGCTGAAGGAAAATTTAAATTTGGAAGAAAATTTAAATTCAGTATACTTTAATTTATAAAAAAAAAAATAATTCATTAGTTTACAAAACTAATGCATATAAATTATAAAGTGTAATTCATATTACTTTATAAAAGTGTTTCATATTACTTTATAAAAGTGTTTCATATTACTTTATAAAAGTGCATGTAGGTCATTTCTCTTTATAAATTTAATTCTTATCAACAGGGTGGGTGATCACGTGACAGTTGTTATGGTAACATTGTGTATCTGCAAATGGTCATGCCCATAATTTTATATAGATTCGCTATTTTTTCCCTGATATTTATCATTAATTGAATTATAAACATTTACCGTGTTCATAGCAAATATTTACCAATTCCAATAGTTTATATATTTTTCCAATGTAGCTCTTGTACTTTTCCCAATATGCTTGCAGAAATCTGTGACATCATGTTACTACATATTTTCATCAAAATATTGCTGCATAGAAAAATTTCTGCAAGCATTTTTTTGGAAAAGTAACAAAGTTACAATAGAAAGTTTTGTACCATAACATATCATTCACTGATTAGATATAGTTTGGTGTTAAAGTACATCATTTATGACAACATCAGTCTGTTATCAACTTATCATAGATATACAAATGGCAAAACAAGGGAGTAAAATGTATCAGCTTTCTTTTTTATATGCCCGAAAGGGCATATTATGTTATACCCCCTGGCGTCCGTCTGTCTGTCTGTCCGTCCGTCCGTCCGTCCGTTAGCAATTTGGTTTCCGGAGCATAACTTAAGTTCCATTTGGCCCACAATGTTCAAACTTCATAGGATGATTGTCCATATTGGGTAGAAGACCCCTATTGATTTTGGGGTCAAAAGGTCAAAGGTCAAGGTCACTATGACCTTAAAACTGAAAACAGTTTCCGGAGCATAACTTAAGTTCCATTTGACCCACAATGTTCAAACTTCATAGGATGATTGTCCATAGTGGGTAGAAGACCCCTATTGATTTTGGGGTCAAAAGGTCAAAGGTCAAGGTCACTATGACCTTAAAACTGAAAACAGTTTCCGGAGCATAACTTAAGTTCCATTCGACCCACAATGTTCAAACTTCATAGGATGATTGTCCATATTGGGTAGAAGACCCCTATTGATTTTGGGGTCACAAGGTCAAAGGTCAAGGTCACTATTACCTTGATTCTGGAAACAGTTTCCGGAGCATAACTTAAGTTCCAATTGACCCACAATATTCAAACTTCATAGGATGATTGGCCATATTGGGTAGAAGACCCCTATTGATTTTTGGGTCACAAGGTCAAAGGTCAAGGTCACTATGAACTTGATACTTGAAACAGTTTCCGGAGCATAACTTAAGTTCCATTTGGCCCACAGTGTTCAAACTTCATAGGGTGATTGGCCATATTGGGTAGAAGACCCCTATTGATTTTGGGGTCACAAGGTCAAAGGTCAAGGTCACTATGACCTTGATACTGGAAACAGTTTCCGGAGCATAACTTAAGTTCCATTTGGCCCACAATGTTCAAACTTCATAGGATGATTGTCCATATTGGGTAGAAGACCCCTATTGATTTTGGGGTCAAAATGTCAAGGGTCAAGGTCACTATATCCTTAAAACTGAAAACAGTTTCCGGAGCCTAACTTAAGTTCCATTTGGCCCACAATATTCAAACTTCATAGGATGATTGTCCATATTGGGCAAAAGACCCCTATTGATTTTGAGGTCACAAGGTCAAAGGTCATGGTCACAATTACCTTAAAACCAAAAACAATTTCCGGAGCATAACGTAAGTTCCATTTGGCCCACAATATTCAAACTTCATAGGATGATTGGCCATATTAGGTAGAAGACCCCTATTGATTTTGGGGTCACAAGGTCAAAGTCACTTTTACCTTAATACTGAAAACAGTTTCTAGAGCATAATCAAAGTTCCAATTGGCCCACAATATTCAAACTTCTTAGGATGATTGTCCATATAAGGTAGAAGACCCCTATTGATTTTGGGGTCACAAGGTCAAAGGTTAAGGTCATTATAAATAACTTGTGTTAATCAACCTACAGCTGTAAAATTTTATAGGATGAACAGCAAATTCCCATGTCTTACAAACGCTTCATTCTTACTAAAAAAAACACTTTCGGGCATATAATGCTCCGCCTAGCGGTGCTCTTGTTAATCACACTGGTGCCAAATTGATGTCACTACTTATGAATGTGATGTCATGTATTTTAGCCATTCGCACAAATAGAAATTAACTGTATGGATGTACTTGGGAGTAAATTACAACTGCTGTATTCTATATATAGGTTTTTAAGTATATTTGTTTTAATTAATTGTTTATTATGAGGAATGTTGAAGATTGTTTTGTGATATGCCTTATGATACCAGTGATTTTTTCACTGTTTTTTACAGCCGAATAAAGGCTGTTTCCCCTAGCCCAAAATAGGTATATTTTCCCCTAAAAATGCTAATATTTTCCTCTCAAATGCCTTGTGCTCTTCCTTACCAGAACCATGAGTTAACAGCATCTGACTTACATCATCTAGAAGACAGAAATATGTCCCTATATATAGCCTCTGCTATGTACCATGCATGTTTAATTTAATTGATTTTTTTACATAAAATGAGTGGGTAAAGTCCATTTTCAGTTGTTGGAATTTGATTTTAGGTTTTCCCCCTTTTCTGATTTATTGCGCTATATTTTCCCCTTATGAAAGCCACAGGTTGTTTTGAAAATTGGAAAAAAAATCACTGGATACAGTCATGTTATACTATCGCACTTTAATGTACATGTGTTATTATGTAAACATTATCATGTCATTTCAATCTTTGTCATTGTATTGACAGAGCTTTTGGATTTATTTCATTGTACCATTTGTCAATTATTTTTAGAACATTTTTAGGCAAAGCTATATTTCATTAGCCTCCCAGCAGATTTATGATTCTATTTAGTAATGAATGGAAGCCATCTGGTAAATTCATATGCCAGTGAATGTTGGAATGTTGCCAAATGACTTTGAGAGTGAAACTGTTTTTCAAGCACATTTGCTTACTTAGATTAGAGGCTGACTTATTATTATGATTTTAGAATAACTTGACATGAAAGGATCTCAATTGTTTTGTCATTCATCTTCCCCCAGCCCCCCTCCATCCCCCCTGGGCCAGTGTGATCACTGACAGGTCCAAGGGCATTTAATCATTGTTGTTGATGTATACTACTCTAACTATAGCCATAACATTTTATGTAAGCTAAATGACAGTTTTATTATCATGTGTTCACTTTTTTATTGCAGCATGTGCGTTTTATGAAATTGACTTGTATACTTACCAATTAATTGCAACATGACGCAGTAAGATTTACCTAATTTATTCATTATTTATTTTATTGTTTCCTTGATGAAGAAGTACATTGTTTGCCATATTTATTTTTATTTACAATTTCTAACAAAATAGCTGTAAATGTTGATATATTTTATTATTTTTATGTGTTTAATATTTTACTATGGTTCAACAAAAATCCCATGATAGACCTATATTGTTTTCATATTGTTCTTCTTGTTGTGAAATGTGCTCTTTATTTTCATGTTTCTATTTTACCATTTCATGTTGAAAAACAGAGGCATTTAGTATCAAACCACATGCCCGTGTGTATGTAAATGCATCCAGAAATAGGTGTGTGGATCACTAAAATTCCTGTCCTTAGTACATATGTATGGTCTTATCTGCAATAAAATATTGCTGGCCGTAGTCGAGCAGTTTGCTGTTTGACATACTGGTATGATTTTTGCTATAAGCTTATTGAAACACATTTTTATCCGTTTTTTGAGAACCATCCTTACTAAGAAATGAGTGCAAAGTTTTTTGTCCATGGAAACAACAAATTGCCCCAGATAGGGTTTGAACCCACACAGCTTACTAGTCCAACACATAAACCACACAGCCAAGCTGCCACTCAGTCCTGCTGTGACCAAAGTGGTTAGCCTTTGGGCAAGTATAAGGCAGACTAGGCTAAACATCCGTGCAGTCTGATCAAAGCTGACATAACTTTTGGCTGACTAAATTTATATTTTCATCTTGATAAAATTGATAATGGACAGTTTAAAGAATGTAAAATGGACCAGTCCATTTAAAAATTCAGCAGGTCAAAGGTTAAATGTCAGGTATCTGCTTGTCTGTATGTGTGTTTGTCTTACTTTACAACTTACTTAAAGCCAAACTTAAAAAAATTTGAAACTGGAAGGATAAAAAAGCTACAAACTGCCTAAAGCTTAAGTGCCAAATTATTTATGAATTTCAAATGATAATGTCTTGTGTTATTTATTATAACTTGGAATTATGTTCAAGTTCTGACACTGAAATACATGAAAGTGTTTAAATAAGAGTTGAATCTGTTGATGAATTAGTTTTTTTGTCAATATTTTGTTTTGTTGTTTATTTTGTTTTTGGTTGCCATGAATACTGTCTCATTGATGTAAACACATTAGATGTGAATTTGTGATCAAATTAAATTTAAACTTTTGTTTGAAAGGAGAAAAATAACTAAATTAGACAAGGTATTTTTATTTAAAGGTACATTATATGGCTTAATTAGCAGAAAGCTCATGTAAAGTTTCATAATGATTAATCATGCTAGTTTATATGATTTGTTTGTACGATTTGTTTGTTTATATGATGATTTGTTTGTTTGTATGATTTGTTTGTTTATATGATTTGTTTGTATGACTAGCTTGTTTTTGTGTGATTTGTTTGTTTATATGATTTGTTCATTTCTTTATGTTTGTATGATTAGCTTGTTTGTATGATTTGTTTGTTTGTTTGTGTGATTTGTTTAACTATATGATTACTTTGAGAATGATGATATGAATTTTCATTATGATTTAGATTGATTTAGTGACAATATTGTGTTAATTTATCTAATATTTAGTTACTGTGTTTAGTAATAGTAGAATTTTATCATGTCTCAACATTTGTATTTAATTAGTTTACGGATAATTGAAGGAAACCATTTATGGTAGAGTAGTTTATGTCACTGACTCTAAACCACTTGCAAAAATGTAATCCTCAAATGGATGCATTATGCTAATATCAATTGGGGGGGGGGGGGGTGGGTTTGGGCAGGTGGGAGGGGAATTTATTAAAGAGCCCTTCCCTGTGGGGACATCAGATGGTTAAATCCTGGTTAAATGCCCTGACACTGAGCTAGTCCTAAACCTGAAATTTTGGTGCCAAAACAACATCACTACATTGACCACCCAGCAGGGACGGGACAGATGGAAAGTAAAAAATTTGCTCATTTCCCCCACACCACTCACAGTCTTCCTTGGGTGGGGAGTTGGGAGAAGGAGGTCAGTAGTTACAATTGATTTATATTGCATTATGGCATGTGCATTATGGCATGCAAACAAGCTATTTGAGCCGCGTCATGACAAAACCAACGTAATGCGTTTGCGACCAGCATAGATCCAGACCAGCCTGTGCATCCGCGCAGTCTGATCAGGATCCATGCTGTTCGCTATCAGTTTCTCTACTTGTTATAGGGTTTGTAAGCGAACAGCATGGATCCTAATCAGACTGCTCGGATGCGCAGGCTGGTCTGGATCCATGCTGGTCGCAAATGCATTATGTTGGTTTTGTCATGATGCGGCTCATTTGTAAGTGGTTCCTCATACCAAGAAAATTGTAATTATAAATTATAAAGCCGTAATCTAACAGAATTTAAAGAAACCCAAAGCAAAGCTTAGAATTTCAGTTTTAGTTGCTATACAATTATCATAATTATTGTTCTAGAATTTATGTACAGTATTTTATGGTATCCGGTGTTGTTTAGTTTTAAAATAACCATGTTTGTAATTATATGTATTGAATTTTTGTTAATCAATAATTATCATCACTTACATATACAAGTATATGTACATGTATGCCCTTTACCCACACCATGTATATACATGCACTATACTTCAAAAAAAATATATACATGTATTGCATATGGTCATATTGTGTTCAAGCACTTTTGCCACACACCACCTATAAAATCTCCACAATTTATTATTATTTTTTTATGGTTTAAAAAAAGGATGTTATTGACATATTCTTATTATGTTTTATTTTATTATTATTTTACACTGATGAATATTCATCTCACATTTTAGTTGCATATATATTTAAGAGTTACTATATCATTCAAATGTAAAAAAAGCAACCCCCCCCCCCCCCCCAATAACAAAGTCAAATCATGTTTACTTGCCATTGTTTTTGTTTTGTTACCCTCGTCCCCACCCAATGCCTACACCCTTTAACGTCCAAATTGTTGATGAAATGTTCTAAATGTAACCATCTCCAATATAAGCATTTTCTCTAGTGTACCTTACATTGCAGACTGGTTTATTAGACTGGTTTATCAGACTGGTTTATTAGAATGGTTTATCAGACTGGTACTGGTTTGTTTCAGTTCACAATATAGTGTTGGTGAGATTGCTGTATAATACAATTTTTGTTATCTTAAATAAGGATTTTTAGAGGTGGTTGAAATTTGTAATCAAATGTTATACATAGAGTTATGTCAAGTTTGAAAAATTCAATAATCATGTTTCATTTACTTGATTGACAGGTTTGTGAAAATGGAGATAAAATCCCTATATTTTCCATTTTCCTATATTATTATCATGGTGTGAAATTTCAGAACCTGCTAAATAAATTTTCAATGAATTTTTCTGTGGGCGAAATTGACCACTCAGAACAAATGTGTCAAAGTAGGAATATATATTTTCTATTTTTTTGTCTCTTTTTTTCCATCTTAATAATGGCCAATTTATTATAATATGCTGACCCTAAATTCACTTGAATTAACATTGTATGATTTCAGATTTGAAACTTTGCCGAAACCATTATTGAAATTAAAAAAGAATTTTATGAACCAATGAATTGTATGAACAAATGGATTTTATAAACCATTGGGTTATGAACCAATGAATTTTATGAACCATTTGGTTATGAACCAATGAATATTATCAATCAGTGTGTTTTATGAACCAATGAATTTTATGAACCATTGGGTTTTATGAACAAATGAATTTTATGAACCATTGGGTTTTATGAACCAATGAATTTTATGAATCAGTGGGTTTTATGAATCATTGGGTTTTATGTATCAATGGATTTTATGAACCTTTGGGTTCTATGATCATAAACCAATGGATTTATGTATCAGTGGATTTCATTTACTAATGGATTTTATGAACAATTGGGTTTTATGAATTAATGAGTTTTATGAATCTTTGGGTTTTATGAATCAATGAGTTTTATGTATCAATGGCTTTTACAATGGATTTTATGAACAATTGGGTTTTATGAATCAATGAATTTATGTATCTTGGATTTTATGAATCAATGAGTTTTATGAATCAGTGAATTTTATGAACCAATGATTTTATGAACCAATGGTTTTATGTTTTTTGGATTTTATGAATCAATGAATTTTATGTATCAGTGGATTTTATGAACTAATGGATTTATGTTATTACAGCATTGTTTAGCTTTAAGATTTGGAGTATACTTGCCAAATTATCATCTTTATTTTATTACTTACTTTCATACATTTCTTTTGCTATCTGTTTTGGAAGTGGTATGTACATGTTGTTATTTACTATTTAATTTTTATTGGCAACGTTTAATGCAGCTTTTTTACCTTGTAACGTAATTAAATAATTTTTATGAATTCTTTATTCAGCAAATTTTTATTTCACTTTTCTTGTTCAGAATTCGGTTTCACCACTGATCTTTGATGAAACATAGTTTCCGCATAATTTATATTATGACTTAAAAGTAAGTTTTATGTATTACAGTAACACTTTATTAAAGTGGTAATTAAACTTTTTTCTAAATATACTAGTCTTATAGAAGTATATTCATTTATAGACACCAGAATAGAATAAAAATATTTGTTAGACTGGGTTGGAAAATAACCCACTGAAGCTTAAAGTTTAACAACATTTAAGTCAAAATGAAATTGAGAACAGATTATCCATTAAAGGTTATATAAGCAATAAGCAACTAAAATTCAAATACTTTATAACACATTATGTAAAAATGACCATCAAGGTCAAGTAACCAATACAGGGCTTCCGTTAATGGAAGTTTGGGAGTCATTTACTCATTGATTTTGGCTTGTGACTTCCAAAATTTAATGCTTTTCCTTCTTGACTTCCAATATCAGAGATTTTGCGGTCTCTGACTTCCAAATTTTGAAACTTAGTGGAAGCCCTGCCAATAACAAAATGTCATATAATCAACAGCACACAAATGACCAATAACATAGAGAAAGTGAAATAACCAACAACACAAAGAAAGTCAAATAACCAATAACACAGAGAAAGTCAAATAAACTATTACTTGAGAAAATCAAATCACCAACAATGCAGATAACCCATGAAAGGTCAAGTTACCAATAACCGTCATAATGCCATATGGCTGTTTAATGAAATACAGTTAGATACATTTCAGACTGAATTTGTAGTGGGGCATGTTTATATTGCAGAATTATTTGGAGGGAGAAATCCACTGATAATTCATAAATAATACATCACTAAAAGTGATTTTAGTTTTGGAGTTCGAACACGAGGAATTATATCACAAGGTTTAATTTAAAAATTATATCACGAGGGCAAATTATATCACAAGGGCCTAGCCTTTTTATTTAAGTTTGTGATGATTTACATTGTTAATGTGATTTTATTAAAATATTAACAACAAAGATGATGTTATAGTAGAAAAATAACTGAGTTTGTTATTTATTTGTTATTTCTGAGATGTGAATGTGGAAATATGTGTATAATGTAATATGATTGATATTTAAATGAAAATATAAGGAATCTCTGATAAAAAAAAATTCTTAAAAGTTTTGAAAAGGGGCCAACTGAAGCAGTTTAATTTCTTGTTGTTATCCCCCCCTTCCTCTTTACACTTACCATTGTAAAAAAAATCTGTGATTGCCTTTTATGTGTTCCTGTACATTAGAATAAATGTTGCTTTACATTTGTGTTTGTTTTATTTATTACCCCAAACATTCCAAAAAAAAAGAAAGGAAAAAAAAATGAAATAAATGCGAAGCTGTTGCCATGACCCTCTCAGCAACACAAGGATTGGTCAAGTAATCATTGTTGTTCTTAAAATTATGGATGTTTTTGGCTAGTTTTAGATACATGATCATTTAATAAATCCATGTTTTCAGATGGCAGATAATAAATTATTCTAGAACAAAATATTATTATTCATTGAATAAATGTTCATACTAGATCCTTTAGAACTTTATGGAATATTTTATAAGAATATCCAAATAGTACATTTATTTTGTTTTTATCAATATGGAAAATGTGCCAATCTACTTCAATATGTTAATGCACCTTGAATAGTTCTACAAGTCGCCCCAAATTTCAGGTCAAAGGTCAGTGTCGCTGTGACATTAAACATTAGTCATTAGATTAAAGTGCATTGACCTGGGAACTTCAAACTGTATTTATAGACAAGTCCTGCCCGACGTATTTATTGTCAAAGGTCACTGACGCCAACAGGACATTTCATCAAAGTGTTTCTATGCTCCCCGAAAAATTTGGGGGGAGCATATAGTCGGTGCCTTGTCCGTCTGTCTGTCCGTCCGTCTGTCTGTCCGAGCAAACATTTGATATTTATGAGCTTCATTCAGAAGTTAAATAAAGAACAAAAACTCATAAAATTCAAATTAAGAGCTATTTTTTTAGCTCACCTGTCACAAAGTGACAGGGTGAGCTTTTGTGATCGCTTTTTGTCCGGCGTGTACGGCGTCCGTAAACTTTTACTTTAAATGATATCTCCTCATAAACCACTAAACTTCACAGGAATGTTCCCTTGGTGGTCACCTTTGAAAATTGTTCAAAGAATTTAATTCCATGCAAAACTGGTTGCCATGGCAACCAAAAGAAAAAACTTTAAATATCTTCTTCTAAAAATCCAAAGAGCTAGAGCTTAGATATTTGGCATGAAACATTTTCTAGTGAATGTCTACCAAGTTTGTCAAATAAAAGCCCTGGGGTCAAAATTGGCCCCGCCCAAGGGGGTCATTGATTTTCCCTATATGCATATAGTGAAAACTTTAAAAAGCTTTTTTCAAAGAACCCAAAGAGCTAGAGCTAAGATATTTAGCATGAAACATCTTCTAATGGGTGTCTACCAAGTTTGTTCAAATAAAAGCCCTGGGGTCAAAATTGGCCCCGCCCCAGGGGGTCATTGATTTTCCCTATATGCATATTGTAAAATCTTAAAAAATATTCTTTTAAAGAACCCAAAGAGCTAGAGCTAAGATATTTAGCATGAAACATGTTCTAATGGATGTCTACCAAGTTTGTTCAAATAAGAGCCCTTGGGTCAAAATTGGCCTCGCCCCCGGTGGTCATTGATTTTCCTTTTAGTGCATAGCAAAAACTTAAAAATCTTCTTTGAAAAAAACCAAATAGCTAGAGTTTAGATACTAAGCATGAAACATCTTCTAGTGAGTGTCTACCAAGTTTGTTCAAATAAAAGCCCTGGGGTCAAAATTGGCCCCGCCCCAGGGGGACATTGATTTTCCTTATATGTGTATAGCAAAAACTTTAAATCTTCTTAGAAAAAACCTGAATAGCTTGAGTTTAGGTATTAAGCATGAAACATTTTCTAGTAAGTGTCTACAAAGATTGTTCAAATAAAAGCCCTGGGGTCAAAACTGGCCCTGCCCCAGGTGTGTCATTGTTTTTAACTATATGTGTAAAGAAAAAACTTGACCAGCTAGACCTTAGATGTTTAGCATGAAACATCTAATGGGTGTCTACCAAGTTTGTTCAAATAAAAGCACGGGGTTTAAACTGGCCTCGCTCCAGGGGCCGCCTATATACAGGTGAGCGACTTCAGGGCCATTATGGCCCTCTTGATGTTTTTATGAGCTAATTTTGCCTATGGACTTTGGTCCAGGTGAAGTTTATGAGCTGATTTGCCTCTTAAATATCAAAAGTTGGTACATCCGTCCATCTGTCTGTCCGTTGTCTTGTCCGGAGCATAACTTGAAAACCCTTGGAGATAATTTGTTTAAACTTCATACAGTGGTAGAGGGCATTGAGGGGGAGTGCATTGTAAAAGAACCATAACTCTATTTTGCCCGGTTTTTGAATTATGTCCCCTTATAGGAAAATCTTGTCCGGGACATGACTCCAAAACTATAAGATAAATCAACATGAAACGTTGTAGGTGAATAGATCTCAATGGGTAGATGTGCAGTGCATAAGAACAATAACTCTTTTTTTCCTTATTTTGGAGTTATTGCCCTTTGTAATTTAAACACTTTGAAAACTTTGTCCGGAACATAACTCTAAAATTATGAGATACCAAGATGAAACATTGTAGGTAGATAGATCTCATTGAGTAGAAGTGTAGTGCAAAAGAACAATAACTCTGTTTAGCCTAATTTTTAGCTCACCTGACCACGAAGTGGTCAAGGTGAGGTATAGTGATGGGGCTATGTCCGGCATCCGTCGTCCTGCGTCGTGCATCGTCAACAATTGAGTTGTTAACAGTCTAGCAGTCACAGTTTTGATTGGATCATCATCAAACTTTGTCAGAATGTTTGTCTCAATAAAATACAGATCAAGTTCGAAGATGGGTTATCTCGGGTCAAAAACTAGGTCAAAGGAGCTAAAAATAGAAAAAGCTTGTTAATAATCTAGAGGCTGCAGTTTTCATCCAAATATTCTGGAAATTTGTCAGGAAGGTTGTTTAAATGATATCTAGGTCAAGTTCAAAGATGGGTCATCTCCGATCAAAAACTAGGTCACCAGAGCTAAAAATAGAAAAAGCTTGTTAACACTCAAACAATTGGGTTGTTAACAGTCTAGCAGTCACAGTTTTGATTGGATCATCATCAAACTTTGTCAGAATGTTGGTCTCAATAAAATACAGATCGAGTTCGAAGATGGGTTATCTCGGGTCAAAAACTAGGTCACAGGAGCTAAAAATAGAAAAAGCTTGTTAACACTCTAGAGGCTGCAGTTTTCATCCAAATATTCTGGAAATTTGTCAGGAAGGTTGTTTTGATGATTTCTATGTCAAGTTTGAAGATGGGTCATGTCCGGTCAAAAACTAGGTCACAGGAGCTAAAAATAGAAAAATCTTTTTTACACTCTAGTGGCTGCAGTTTTCATCCAAATATTCTGGAAATTTGTCAGGAAGGTTGTTTTGATGATTTCTAGGTCAAGTTCGAAGATTGGTCATCTCCGGTCCAAAACTAGGTCACAGGAGCTAAAAATAGAAAAAGCTTGTTAACAATCTAGTGGCTGCAGTTTTCATCCAGATATTCTGGAAATTTGTCAGGAAGGTTGTTTAGATTATATCTAGGTAAATGTCGAAGATGGGTCATCTCCGGTCAAAAACTAGGTCACAGGAGCTAAAAATAGAAAAAGCTTGTTAACACTCTAGTGGCTGCAGTTTTCATCTAAATATTCTGGAAAATTGTCTAGAAGGTTGTTTTGATGATATCTAAGTCAAGTTTGAGATGGGTCATCTCCGGTCAAAAACTAGGTCACAGGAGCTAAAAATAGAAAAGCTTGTTAACACATTAGGGGCTGCAGTTTTCATCCAAATACTCTGGAAATTTGTCAGGAAGGTTGTTTTGATGAATTTTAGGTCAAGTTCGAAGATTGGTAATCTCCGGTCAAAAACTAGGTCACAGGAGCTAAAAAAAAAGAAAGCTTGTTAACACTCTAACACTTGGGTTGTTAACAGTCTAGCAGTCACAGTTTTGATTGGATCATCATCAAACTTTGTCAGAATGTTTGTCTCAATAAAATACAGATCGAGTTCGAAGATGGGTTATCTCGGGTCGAAAACTAGGTCACAGGAGCTAAAAATAGAAAAAGCTTGTTAACACTCTAGAGGCTGCAGTTTTCATCCAAATATTCTGGAACTTTGTCAGGAAGGTTGTTTTGATGATTTCTGGGTCAAGTGCTAAGATTGGTCATGTACGGTCAAAAACTAGGTCACAGGAGCTAAAAATAGAAAAATCTTTTTAACACTCTAGTGGCTGCAGTTTTGATCCAGATTTCCTGGAAATTGGTCAGAAAGGTTGTTTTGATGATTTCTAGGTCAAGTTTGAATATGGGTCGTGTCCGGTCAAAAATTAGGTCACATTGCCCAAATATGGAAAAATCTTTATAACACACTATAGGTCACATGTTTGACTCGGTTGTCATCAAACTTGGCCATGATGCTTGTTTAAGACATTGCTTGAATGCGGTTGTGTCAGGTGAGCGATCCAGGGCCATCATGGCCCTCTTGTTGAATTATCTCCCCTTTTAGAAAAAAATCTTGTCCAGGACATAGCTGTAAAACTATAAGAGATATCAACATGAAACTTTGTAGGTAGATATATCTCAATGGGTAGATGTGCAGTGCACAAGAATCATAACTCTTTTTTTCCTAATTCTGGAGTAAATGCCCTTTGTTTATTTTTACTTTTTGAACTTTGTCTGGGAAATTACTCTAAAATTATAAGATATATCAACATGAAACTTGCATGTAGTAAAAGTGCAGTACAAAAAAACATAACTCTGTTTTGCCCAATATTTTAATTATCTCCCCTTTTAAAATAATCTTGTCCGGGAAATAACTCTAAAACTACAAGAGATATCAACATGAAACTTTGTAGGTAGATGGATCTCAATGGGTAGATGTGCAGTGCACAAAAACTTGAACTCCGCCATGCCAAATTTTGTAGTAATTGCCCTTTGTTCATTTTTACATTTTGAAATTGTCCGGAACATAACTTGGAAACCATAAGAGATATCAACAAGAAACTTTGTAGGTTGATAGATCGCCATTGATTAGAAGGGCAGTGCAAAGAACAGTTTACTGTGGCCTTGCCTTTATTTTGGAATTATTGCACTTTGAACTTTTTCAAGGAACATAACTCTGAAACTACAAGAGGTGTACTTTCCTGTGTCCAAAACCTATTCGGGGAGCATTACCCGGCTCAAACCGGGATCTTGTTAGCTCAAGCTGTTACAAAGAGACATGGTGAGCTTTTGTGATCGCTTTTTGTCCGGCGTCCGTCCGTCTGTCCGTAAACTTTTACTTTAAAAGACATCTCCTCATAAACTGCTTAGCCAATTCGATCTAAACTTCAAAGGAATGTTCCTTTGGTAGTAAACTTTAAAAAATGTTCCCATGCGGAACTCTGGTTGCCATGGCAACCGAAAGAAAAAACTTAAAAAATCTTTAAAAAAAAACAAAAAAAAAAACGAAAGAGCTAGAGCTTAAATATTTGGCACGAAACATCGTCTAGTCAGTGTCTACCAACTTTGTTAAAAAAAGGGTCAAAATTTTATCCGCCCCCGGGGGATGGGGTCATTGATTTTCTTTATTTGTAAATAGTAAAAACTTAAAAATAAATCTTTTAAAAAAAACCAAAAAGCTAGAGCTTAGATATTAAGTATGAATCATCTACTAATGGGTGTCTATCAAGTTTGTTCAAATAAAAGCCCTAGGATCAAAATTTACCCCGCCCCAAGGGGTCACTATTTATCCCTATGTATATAGTAAAAACTTAAAAACTCTTCTCTTAGAAAAACCCTATGAGCTGGAGCTAAACTATTTAGCTAGAAACATCTTCTAATGGGTGTCTAGCAAGTTGTTCAAATAAGGGCCCTTGGGTTTAAATTTGGCCCCGCCCCGGAGTCATTGATTTTCCTTATATGTTTATAGTAAAAAACTAAAAAAAAATCTTCTTTAAAGAAACCCAAAGAGCTAGAGTAAAGATACTAAGCATGAAATAACTTCTAGTGATGTTCTACAAGTTTGTTCAAATAAAAGCCCTGGCCGTCAAAATTGGCCCCGTCCGGGGCTGCGGTCATGTTGTTTTTTTTCCTATTGTGTATAGTAAAAGCCTTAAAAAATCTTCCTTTTTAAAACTCAAAGAGCTAGAGCTAGATATTTATCATGAAATTCTAACTGTTCTACAAATTTTATTTTAAAAAAATCCTGGGTGCAAAATTTGGCCCGCCGGGGCCTATATACAGGTAAGCGATTTCTGGTCTCATGGCCCTCCTCGTACTCTATTATTGCATTTTCTATGTATCTATCTATCATTATACCCCTCGCGTGACGTAGATATGACTCTTAGACAAGACTAAGTTCACTTTCAGAGAAAGCTATAGATAAAGGGAGTTCGGGAAACCAGTTTCCTAGCTCTTATGAAAAGAACCCCTTGCTCTTTTCATGACAAGTGAGATCTATCCACTATGAAAGTTTCAGTTGATACCTCAATACTTTTTTGAAAGATATGCTTTGGACAAAAATGCGGACGGAAGACGGAAGTTCTTACGGGATTAGTACTAATGTGGCTACTTTATTGTTTGTTCTTTTATCCCACCACAAAAGAAAATTAGCACATAAATATGCATTACCGAATGAAATGACATCAAGGAAAAGAACAGTTACCTATTGCCCCTAGCCACATTATTACTGTCCCATGAGAGCGGACGGACGGAAGGAAGGACGGACGGACGGTATGAAGCTATTTCTAATCCATCCACGCCTTTGGCGGTGGGATAATAATTCGTCATTTCATTTTTTTTATTATTTAGCTATAAATATTTTTCACTGTAAATATTCAATTTAAATATTATATATGTGGTACATAAACCGTACCTCGTGGTTACGTTTCCTCCATGGTACGTGACCTCCAGTATTTCAATCCCACTGATTACATGCGAGGACCACCTGAATTTCAACCGTACACCCCGGTGGGAACACTGAAAAGTGTCCCTGAAAATTTCCCCAAGGGTTGTTACAGTATCAACCCGGAAACTTAAAGGAGTGACAGCCAGGTGGTCTACCAACTGAGCTATCTAACACAGAAAATGCAGTATGCGCCCCATGGACAACTCTTAACGTTTTGAAACTGTAATTGACCAACATCGATATTGATAAAATATAAAGTGCCTCAAAATAAAAAAAGCTGTTTCCGCTCTATTAATTGAACGTTTTACAGATTCATTTCGATTGATTTATTTACCAGGACATTTCCTTGAGACACTTGTTATTTATCGTTTCAGAAATGAAATTTGAAAGGTATGACTGGTGGCTTTCAACCTGTTCATTAGTTCCCGTTACTTTTAGAAGCAATCATTATGTTCTTTGTGATTCTGGGATGGTTTTCCATGTAGGTTTCTGGTAAATTATAATCTTGCACAGTCGTTATATTGCTTAGTAAAGTTAGTTAAATATGAAGACGAAGTGCCAAATCGAAAAGATTTAGTGAACAGTGTAGGGGGGAAACTTAAAAAAAATTCACAATATAGGTGGTGGCCGAATTGCCTTCCCATTACCGTTTAAGTAATTATAATTTGAACCAATTAATGGCTTTGTCTCTTCCCCTTTGATCTCAAATTGGCTTTGCGCATGGTTGTTAAAATATTTATAAACTGCGTTTGGACTCACAGGCTGTGTTTTGAAATGGGGGTGGTCGGGGGGCGTTTTAGTCGGGGTCTGTGAGTACATACACTACTACAGATAATTTCTGTTTGCAGGAATTTAGGGAGACTGCATGCCGTCACACCTAACTAAAAATTAGGACCCTGTTTACTATCGGGGGTCGGGGAGGGGGGGGGGAGGTGTTGCATAAACAAACCAATTTTGCTTGATTTTTTTTCCAGCAAGAAACTGTTTTTTAACATAGGTTCGATTGAGTCTTTTATTAGGTAGATTGGAAAAAAGTTTCTGACATATATTAAACTGTCAAAATCGTGTTGTTTTGGTCAAAATCCTTTGTTTTGTTTTGCTGTTGCCACGAAAAGCTTATCATTTTAATGTAGAAAACTTCGTGTTTATAGATAGACAAATCATTTATTAGAACCGAACAAAGAAAATTTCTAACAAATTTAACGTGTATTTTTTTTTTATAATAATCATCAATTTTACAACCTCTCATGTTTAGAACACTAACATAATGCTTATTGACACAAGATCTCAGATGTTCTCAATCAGATCAAGTACATAGAAAAGTTTTAAACAATAAAACAAATCGTGCCTAAGCTTCTTTGGCATGTCATAAGAGATGAAAAACTATCCAGATAGTCTTGAAGAAATAACACACACTAATACTAACTACATGTATAATGTTATTTTGAATGCTTCATGTAAGCCAAAAACTTCCGTAAACTTCGTAAGCTTCGGAAACACAGCTTTTTCCGGGTCATTTAGACACGCCGTTGACAGATGCATCGGTACTTCAAAGAACAAGACGAAGCTGTTCGAACACGTGACGTGAACGTAGCTTCTCTACATGAGCGCTGATATCCATGGCAATGGGTTTCTCGCTGTTTGTTTGCTCCAGTTATATAGTAACACTCATTTTGAAGCTGACTCTGTGGAAAAGGAAGACAAAATTGTATTAACAATTTCTTTTTAATGGTTATCCTGAAATATCAGAGTAAAGGCAAAGTAAATGGTATAGGCAGTAATATGCTAACACGTTCTATATACGATGACTATTGCATTGTATCTTCTCCTAAGAAACGCAAAAGTCATTTTTTGTCTTGAAATACCTGAATATTGTTTCGAATTCAAAGCAGGGCAAATGCATTTATACAATATTATCAGGTAAAAGGTGCAACGGGAAAATTCAAGAAAAAATATTTACCGTCTTGTTAATCCAGTAGTTTTCAGAAGCTTCGATCAGTTTGTTCTTCTCTAGCCAAAGTTCAGCATCTTTATCTAACACAGCAACTTGAGATTTTGGTGTGAGAAGGTTGCAGAAGTCATTGCAGCTGCCATGATCCATCTTTGCATTCCGGATAAAGTAAACAGGTCTACCGGCCCCCGGTGTTACCCACTTGTTTGAGACGGATTCTGTTCTTTTTATTGCTTTGTCTTGGAATATATAATGAAAATAATTCAAACCATTGTTTGTTGGTGTTATAAATATCTTATAGATATAAACGCATTAACAAACCAAACACAAAGTCAAATAACTACAGATATAAACTATAAAATGAATTTCAAGTAAAATCTAAAACATTTTATAAAAGTTAAAATTCGTATTTTTTTATTGTACCTGTGTGTAAAAATCAGGATATTTATTTACCATAATTTAATTATCTCTGAACTTTCTAAACATATAAACGCAAAACTATTAAAAGTTCACCAAGGAATTAACATGATTGAAACAAAGTTATTGTCATTTATTCAGATTTTCCATTTAAAGCCAATAAAATTGTGAAGTACCGGCAGTTCTGTATATAGACCCTTGTTCATTCCCGCCACAGTATTCGTTCCTATTTCCAGGACATATGTTATTACATTCGGATTCCGAAACTTGATTCTGAAGACTTGTGTTGCCACAAGCACACAATTTGATCCACTGTGTTGGTTACAAATAAAACATCTCATTAGTTAGAGATTTAATTGGTTTCATCTCTTGTCTACATTATTTATAGTGTATATATCCTTAGAATAAATACTATATATACATATTTTTGTTTTAAAGCATTTTTCAAAACTAGCTTTAAAGTTAAAGTTTTCACCATTTGATTTATTAATAATTTTATTAATATTTATATTTGTTACGACACAAGGTTTTCAGCTTTTTTTATAAAATAATTTAGGTCTTAGGGTATATATCAAATCACAGAAAATCTGATGTAATTATTTGATAGAAAATTGCATACTGTTCTTTATAAACGATGTACCAATTTAATGATAAATATCAATCATAAATACTATCTCTACTTCTACTTTACGTTGTCAATAATGTCAGTAAAACATGATGTTACAGACATTTTGTATGCATTGATTATTAACATATTAATATATAATAATAATAATTTTGATATTATGCCAAAAGTTTTGTATCAATAAAACAATTAGAACTATTTACTGTTCCAGCATATATGAATCCTCTTTTGTAACACTGTCGTCGGCATTCTGAACCCGAATTAAAAGTTATGTTTTCAAACCCCACTGTCCACTGATCCAACGCTTCATCGTAACCGAAACATCCGATAAAACCAGCGGAATGAGAGGGTGTAACATCTTAACAAATATAAACATGGTATATGTTTTACAATATGAATACGTATTTCTGAAATAACCTTAATTATTTGTATTTTATAGGGAGCGGAGGTAGAGTGGTTAGGGTGTCTGCACCTCACGACAAAGATTCGAGATTCGAGCCCTTCTAGAGCCATAACCACGTCTCATTATATGACACCGACAGACAAATGAATGAATGAATAAATAAATAAATATAATTATTTCGCTGTATTATTGTCGAATTCAGAAAAACATAATATATTGATGGAAACAAAAAGATTCTTGCTACTTCTATTGAAAACCTTGTTGTTTATTTGATGCGAAATAAAAGTTTTTCGGCCGGAGGCCATCTGTTTTCGGTTGGACATCCTGTAAAATTTACAGGAAAGAACTGAATATATGTAAGATTTTCATTGGTCATTTTGAAATTGAAATCTGAAATATCGGAATCTAATTGGCCATGGAAAAAGTAGTAAAACAACATAAATGATTTTTTTCTGATCTAATTTTCAATTGATCTAAAGCACTGTAAAGGTGTTCTGGAAATTATTTCTTTCACTATCAAGTTGAATTTCAGATAGAATGCACTTAAGTTCGTTCTGTTTAACCATGCCTTCTCCTACACATTTAAGTTCTATATTATCATACATCCTCCTACAGATTATTAAACGTTGCTTAATATGAATTTTGTCAAAAAATAACGAAACCACCACTTACAATTACGCCCACAATCCCGTTAAGTCATGCGCATGAAAATAGCGAAATGACACAAGAAAACGAACTAATCCGGTATTGTCAATTTTTTATGTGAAATGGATACAAAGTTTATAATTTTCACGTATTTTATATATTAGTAAAGTATTTATTTAACTGCTAATGAGTTTTTGTTTAAATAAATGTTTGTCAAAGTTTTTTCTTAGATTAGTAAATTATCTAGAAAGCTCACTTCCGGTTCTTTTATTGGATTTTAGGTTACTTTCGTTATTTCCAAAAAGGTGTTGTAAATCTGTTGATTAGGGTACTTCGTATCAACAAAACGTTGTAATTTATAAACTTTTTATTAAAATTTCGATTTGATTAAACTTCAATTACTATTGTTTTTCGTTGAGTTAAAACGGCATTCACAATAATAGAAATAAAGGAATAACATGACGGTAAAAATGAACTGAGACGAAAAAATTGAGTACAAAATAAGAAAATTGTTTTATTTGTAGTTCGTATTTACTTCTTCTTTACTTTTAAATGATTTACTTCAGACTTTACATTTTGTTTCTATTTAAAATACTTCGTATGTGCCAACATATACATATGATGTTAGCCTCACGATCATAATCCTTATGTTCTATTACCATGTTTTCCATGACGCGATATGCAAATAAACTAGTTTTAGTCTAGCCGAGTATCTTTTTTCAAAGATATTTCTTGTTTGTACAGATTTCAATAAATGTTTAATGTCATACTGAAATTTAATTTATTAGGCATAGAATAAAAGAAAGTTTGTTTATCATGAATAAGATCAAGCCAAGATGTATTTTGCTTTTTTCAAGTCAAACAAATATAGTCTCTGGCTTTCACTAACTATTTTTACCTTGTATATATAATTATATTATATTTTATCGATGTGTCTTGGTTTAAACTATGGGAAAGACTATTCCATTAAGATATTTAGTGTGGTAACGATTAGCTTAAGAAAATATATAAGATCAAATTCTTACATCACGTGTTGTACAACACACACATACATTATTCTTAAGTACACCGTGCGATAATTTCTGATAAATAAAACATTTAAATACATGTGTAATTATAAATTATAACAGCACACTAATATTAAAATTACTTGCGGTACTTCTTTTACCAAGAAGGAAGAAAGTAATACCATACCGGAAGGTTCATAAACAGAAAAGCCAATGCCAACGTCAACGTTTCCACCACCGCAGTATTCGTTATTATTTCCAGGACATGTATAATTGCATTTTGATTTCAATACTTCCTTTTGAGGACGACTGTTGCCACAAGCACATTCAATTATAAACTGTGGTATGTTAGAAATAAAGAATCTCATTATTCAATGATTTGATTGAAATGTTATACATGTATGACGAATTTGTGGGATAAGTGAACTTGCCAACAATAATGTGACACTATTTTACCTCTATAGTACTAGTTATATTATAAGTTATTAACATTGTTGACTGGTTATATGGCACTATATAAACGGTTGTTGGTAAATATAACCCGAGTCCCCAGGCAAGGGTTATATTGGAAACAATCGTTTATATTCGGTCATATAACCTTTCAGGAATATTTATAACGAATTTATAATACTGCAAACTTCCTTCTTTTAGAGAAAAAAAAAGAGATTTCTTTATACATTATTTCTTTATTACTGATAATACAATGTAATAAACACGGCTGCTGTCGATTTATGAAGATATCTTACTTTTTCTAAACAAAATGATGCTTGCTGTATTACGAATTCGTTATAAAGATTTCTGACGTGTTACATGGCCCTATATAAACGGCTGTTTGCAATATAATTCTCGCCTAGCGGCTCAGGTTATAATTACGAACAGCCTTTTATGTAGGACCATATAGCCTGTCAACAATATTATAACTAATAATATGCACGGTTGCTGTCGATTTATGAAGAAATCTCACTTTTCTCACTAAAACGATGCTTCCTGTATTATAATATTAGTTATAAAGATTTTTGACAGGTTATATTATTAGTTATAAAGATTTTTGACAGGTTATATGTCCCTATATAAACGGCTGTTTGTAAATATAACCCGAGCCGCTAGGTATTATAAAGTTTTATATACACGACTGCTGTCGATTCCTGAAGAAATCTTACTTTTTTCTCTAAAAATGATGCTCGCTGTATTATAAATTTGAAATAAAAATTCTTGACTGGTTACATGTCCGTATATAAACGGCTGTTTGCAATATAACCCTCGCCAAAGGGCTTGGGTTATATTTACAAATAACCGTTTATATAGGGTCATGTAACCGCCAATGATCTTTATAACTAATAATATAAACGTCACGATTATCCAATGAATATCCAAACGTGCAGTATTATAAAACACTATATAGGTATCATGAAAATTGCTTAATAGTGTCATATTGTTGCTATGAATTCTAAATGTGGAAATTTACTTTTATTCATATTTTTGGGGTTGTAGCAGGAATGGGTGATAGTGGTAGGGGATAATATCAGATCAAAGAGTCTTTTCCCTGTGGCTTAGATGGGATCCATAAATGGGATTAGTATTTCTATATATGGAAAGCTGTTCGTAAGTTATATAACACGGATTTTTTTCCCTCCATCGCACAGACGCTTGGGGGTCAAATCCTGCCTTCCAGCGTGATACACCCCTTATAACACCCTATCAAAAATATTTTAATATTCAAACACAAATGCGAATTCTGTAACAACGATAAAACTGGTTTTCAAACTCTTTTTACATATATGAAAAAATACCGTATACCATCAAGTCTCAATAAAGTACTTTAAAAATGTTTTTGATAAGTGTTTACTGGGGCGTATCTCGTTGGGGCAGGATCTGACACACAAGTGTCTGTGATCCGTCGTAGCGTATTCGCGCATCAAGATTTGCGTATATTTTAGAGAGACAATTTATATGGACCAGACCAGACATTATCCGAGTCCAATATTGGTTAAACAGCTGTATATATGTACTCGCACTTTTAGTACTCAATAATGTAGAAAAGCTTCATTAAAATTTTACTGTAATTAATAATATACATGTATTTAGATCTACCAACAATATGATATCTAACATATTAAACAATATTAAGCACAACCCTCTTACCTCTTCTTTCATTATTGATAGTCAGTAAGATATGTTGAATGATTAAACAACATGAGACATTTACTAATGGTTAAGAATAAATACAAAAGTTATTTACTGTTCCAGCATATTGGAATCCTTTTTGATAACACCTTCGTCTGCATTCTGAACCCGAGTTTAAAGTTATAACGTCTATCTCGGTTGACCAATTCTGGAAACTTTCATCATCAACTATGTAACATCCAGAGTTAAGGGATGCTCTACCATCTAAAAGTGCATAAATGGTTGTAGGAATTTACATGTAATGATACTTGTTATTAAGTAGGCATGTCATGAAAAGAAAATGTGTTCGTTTTTTTTTTTTTTTTTTTTTTTTGAACATGATACATTTACATCAAAAGTATATATTGCATTTTCAATAAAATACGTATTAATAAGTTAATAAAGTTTCCATATAGATGCAAAAAGGAACTAGTTGTATTACTTAATTATGGATCTAGTGCTTTTAATATCAAATTAAACAAAAGAACTTTCTTACCTTGAAAATATGCTGTTAATACAATTGTGATAAAAAGTATCTTTACATTCATAGGATCCATCTCCGACTTAGTAATGAGCAAATATATTTTTAATTATTTTCTAATATATCTGAACCAGTCCAACCTGTTTTGGAATGATTTATTTTTTGATTAACTACTGTTATGGGGACGGGAGCATTTTATACAAGTAATTTTTTTATTGTTTGTTTTCCTAATCATGTAAATTATTATTTTTTATCGCATTTCCTTATTTATTAACAGCTAGGCATTCTATGGTTGCTTTGGTCTGCGGAAGATTTAGAGTTTTAGCATGGACCTTATTTGATTTTTGATAAGCGTTCCTTAAATATGTATTGTATAGTATCTATTTGACTTATTTAATGTCGAGTGCAATAAAGTAAAAACGACACAGTTATTCGTAATTTATTATTATTATTATTATTATTATTATTATTATTATTATTATTATTATT
>NW_026853511.1:0-63317 GCF_026571515.1 Ruditapes philippinarum | reverse complement strand
AAAAAATCTTACAAATGCTTCATCTTAATTTTAAAAAAAAATCACTTTCGGGCATATAATGCTCAGCCTAGCGATGCTCTTGTTAAATTATTTCTAAGTATATTTTTTAATGTCTTTTGCAAATCTTTCAGTTTAAATATTGAGTTTGAAAGTTTGTACAAAACAAAATGTGTCATTCTAATTACATTGTACAGTCTTGAATTTATTTACTATATATTTAACTAAATTTTTTCTGAAAAATTTTTTTTTCACTGACCCGAACTTATTTTTAATGGCCATGGGCTACTGACCAGTGCTAAATTTGATGACTGTGATTTAGCCAAATAAATGTACACATGTTTAACACATTCATATTAAAGCATTCAGATCCTTGTAATCTAGGGCTTTAAGGTTACATTCATTGGCAAGTTGAAATTTGATTCTTTTCAGTCCAAAAGTAATTTTTCTCTTACCACTGATTTGGAAATTATGTGGAGTTAGAAGTCAGTGATTTCATTAGGGCAGATTATCTTTAAATCATGTTTTACAAAGTAGTGTCCTATATGTTTACTAAGATTTTTTCCCCTGGTAAACCTTTTTATACGCCCGTTTGAAAAACGGGACGATTTATGGGAACGCCCCTGGCGGGCGGGCGGTCGGGCGGGCGGCGTCCAATTTTGTCCGGCGCATATCTCCTACATGTATGGAGGGATTTTAATGAAACTTCATAGAAATGTTCACCACTATGAGGAGCAGTGTCGTGCACATGAACCAATTCTCTAGGTCAAAGTCACACTTAGAGCTCATTGAAAAATGCTTGTCCGGAGCAAAACTTCCACATGTATAGAGGGATTTCAATATTACTTGGCACAAATGTTCACCATTGTGAGGCGGAGTGTCGCGCGCAAAATTCAGGTCCTTGTGGCCAAGGTCAAGGTCACACATAGAGGTCAAAGTTCAGATAAAAATATGAAGATGTGTATATGGACCATTTAGTCATCATTTATTGAGGGATTGTAACATAAATGGTCATTATCAAGACTATGGCTGTGATTCATATAATTTAGGTCAATATATACAAGGTCAAGGTCACTAAAGATGATGAAATATCCAGATTTTGTCCGGAGCATATCTCCTACATGTATTGAGGGATTTTAATGAAACTTCATAGAAATGTTCACCACTATGAGGAGCAGTGTCGCGCACATGAACCAGGTCTCTAGGTCAAAGGTCAAGGTCACACTTAGAGTTCATTGAAAAATGCTTGTCCGGAGCAAAACTTCCACATGTATAAAGGGATTTCAATATTACTTGGCACAAATGTTCACCATTGTGAGGTGGAGTGTCGCGCGCAAGATTCAGGTCCTTGCGGCCAAGGTCAAGGTCACACATAGAGGTCAAAGTTCAGATAAAAACATGAAGATGTGTATATGGACCATTTCGTCATCATTTATTGAGAGATTGTAACACAAATGGTCATTATCAAGACTATGGCTGTGATACATATAATTTAGGTCAATATATACAAGGTCAAGGTCACTAAATGATGAAATATCCAGATTTTGTCCGGAGCATATCTCCTACATGTATGGAGGGATTTTAATGAAACTTCATAGAAATGTTCATCATTATGAGGAGCAGTGTCGCGCACATGAACCAGGTCTTTAGGTCAAAGGTCAAGGTCACACTTAGAGCTCATTGAAAAATGCTTGTCCGGAGCAAAACTTCCACATGTATAGAGGGATTTCAATATTACTTGGCACAAATGTTCACCATTGTGAGGCGGAGTGTCGCGCGCAAGATTCAGGTCCTTGCGGCCAAGGTCAAGGTCACACATAGAGGTCAAAGTTCAGATAAAAATATGAAGATGTGTATATGGACCATTTAGTCATCATTTATTGAGGGATTGTAACACAAATGGTCATTATCAAGACTATGGCTGTGATACATATAATTTAGGTCAATATATACAAGGTCAAGGTCACTAAAGATGATGAAATATCCAGATTTTGTCCGGAGCATATCTCCTACACGCATGGAGGGATTTTAATGAAATTTCATAGAAATGTTCACCATTATGAGAAGCCATGTCACGCACATGAACTAGGTCTCTAGGTCAAAGGTCAAGGTCACACTTAGAGCTCATTGAAAAACGCTTGTCCGGAGCAAAACTTCCACATGCATAGAGGGATTTCAATATAACTTGGCACAAATGTACACCATTGTGAGGCGGAGTGTCGCGCACAAAATTCAGGTCCCTGCAGCCAAGGTCAAGGCCACACATAGAGGTCAAAGTTTAGATAAAAATATGAAGATGTGTATAGGGACGATTTAATCTTCATTTATTGAGGGATTGTAACACAAATGGTCATTATCATGACTATGGCTATGACACATGTACTTTAGGTCAATATATGCAAGGTCAAGGTCACTAAAGATGGTGAAATATCCAGATTTTGTTCGGAGCATATCTCCTACATGTATGGAAGAATTTTTATAATACTTTATGGAAATGTTCACCACCATGATATGTATTTCTCCATGCATGATCCAGGTTTCCAGGTCAAAGGTCAAGGTCACACATAGAGCTCATTGAAAAACGCTTGTCTAGAGCAAAACTTCTACATTCATAGGGGGATTTCAATATAACTTGGCACACATGTTCACCATTGTGAGGCTGAGTGTCGCACGCAAAATTCAGATCCCTGGGACCAAAGTCAAGGTTACACATAGAGGTCAAAGTTCAGATAAAATTTGAAGATGTGTATAGGGATCATTTAGTCATCATTTATTGATGGATTGTAGCACAAATGGTAACTATTATGACTACAGGTGTGACACATTTAATTTAGGTTAATATTTGCAAGGTCAAGGTCACTGGAGATGATTAAATATCCAGATGTTGTCCGGAGCATATTTTCTACATGCATGGAGGAATTTTAATGTTACTTTATAGAATTGTTCACCACCATGAGACGTAATGCCCTGCACATGAACCAAGTCTCTAGGTCAAAGGTGAAGGTCACAGTTAGAGCTCATAGCAAAACGCTTGTCTGGAGCAAAACTTCTACATGCATAGAGGGATTTCAATATAATTTGGCACAAATGTTCATCATTGTGAGGCTGAGTGCCGTGCATAAACTTCAGGTCCATTCGACCAAGGTCAAGGTCACACATCCTGTGCATATCTTCCCTACTGATTTGTTTTAAGGTTCATTTAACAACACAGTGCCAAGGATAAAAACTTGCTTGCTAGATAACACTTATCCATAATGCCCCCATCTCCATCTAAAGCTTTCGTAAACGGGCGTATTTTGTGACTATGGCACCATTGTTAGTATGATAAAATTATATATGTCTGCTTCTAAAAATTCTGAGTATTTATTATTTCTTTTAGCTTCCTTTGAGCTAACTGTGATGCCCATGTGTCCGGCATCCATTGTTAACAGTTTTTCTTTAATATTATCTCACCCTGAACAGCTCAGTCAAAATGAATGATCCTTTGGTGGTCCTCTATAAAAATTGCTCAATCTGCTGAACAAGTTGACCACAGAAGCTGAAAGTACTAAAAACCTTAACTGCTATCTCTTCAACCACTTGATTGATTTTGATGAAACTTTGCAGCAATGATCATTTGGTAGACTTTTACAGTAATAGCTCAAATGGTTCTGATGGCTGTCAGAGCTAAAAAGAAAGCAGAAGATAGATTTGAATGACATATTCTCCTCTGTAGCTTGGCTTTTAGTGTTGAAATTATACTAAAATGAACCTTATGTGGTGCTTCACTTAAAAGGTGTAAATGATTCTGGTTTAACTGAACAAGATGGTAGCCAGAGCTTAAAAATTGAATAGAAAAAAACATTTAACAAGATCTTCTCTTTAACCACTTGGCAGATTCCAATGAAACTGTATAGCAAGAATAATTAGGAACCAATTGCTCAAATCATTTCAGACTGTTCAACTAGGAAATGTCCTGATAATTAAATCTAGACCATATTCTCTTGTGAGGGATATCTCTTTGTTTTAACTGTAATTAGATGAGTTGTTATGGTCATTGTTTTAAAACCATTTGCCTGTCACCTCTGTGGGTTCAAGGCCTGCTAGGAATCTTAGATAATTTTATGTGAGAAAGCTATTCAGAATTTAGCTAGCTTACAGAACTTCTGTGGTTTTATTATGTTGCAAGCTTCTGCTTGAAATAATGCAAAGTTCTTCTGCCACCAATATAGCGGGAATGTCATCATATGACCTTTAACTGTGTTAATGTGAACTGAAACCTTACCAAAGAAAAGGAACAATAACTGTAATGAAAATGGTTTATTTACATGAATAGAATCAAACTCTTAGTTGTTAGTATTGAATAATTGTATTACATTGTATCTGGTACTCTGCTGAATAGTCAATTGTTACTTGTATAACCTTGTTACAGTACTAAACAGTTGGCACGATGAGCAAATGTTCCTGTCTGTAATGTGAATATGCTTGTGATTGATTGTCCAATATTGTAAGATTTAAAGCCCATTTAGCCAGAAATGGCTTTCATTTTTTAGCTCGACTATTCGAGATATGAGAGCGATGTAGTTCGCCCCGGGCGTCGGCGTCTTGCGTTGGTTAAAGTTTTTGTAAAGTCAAATATCTCAATCAATTACTTGAGATATTCAATTTGAAACTTACAATACTTATTTGTAGTAACAAGGTACATCATATTGACAAGTTTGGATAACTCTGCCTACAATATTGACAGAATTATGCCCCTTTTTAACTTAGAAATTGGTTAAAGTTTTTTGTAAAGTCAAATATCTCAATAATTACTTGAAAGATATTCAATTGAAACTTACAATACATTATTTATAGTAACAAGGTACATCAGATTGACAAGTTAGAATAAACCTGCCTACCAACATATTGACAGAATTATGCCCCTTTTTAACTTAGAAATTTTTTGGTTAAAGTTTTTTGTAAAGTCAAATATTCTCAATTATTGTTAGAGATATTCAATTGAAACTTACAATACTTATTTAAATAGTAACAAGGTTTATCAGATTGGGACAAGTTGGATAACTCTGCCTACAATATGACAGAATTGTGCCCCTTTGGAACTTAGAAATTTTGGTTAAAGTTTTTTTCTGTAAAGTCAAATATCTCAATTATTGCTTGAGATATTCAAATGAAATTTAAAATACTTTTTGTAGTAACAATGTTCATCAGCGTTTGCCAATAATTGCAATAACTCTGCCTTGCAAAATTTGAAGAATTATTTGCCCCTTGAAACTTAGAAATTTTGGTTAAGTTAAAGCTTCAGAAGAGTATTTACTTGAAACTTTACACATGCATTAGGTTCAAAATTGAGGGTCATAATTGTATGTCACTGACCAAGTTCCATAACTCGCTACTATGCTTTAAGGGCTATTCATATTCCCCTTTTCTACTTAGCTCTCTGGTTAATGTTTTACATACAAGTTTTACATATCTCAATAACTATTAAAGATATTTATTTAAAACTTCACATATGATTTAGGGTATAATTGTAGGTTACTGACAAAGATCCATAATTCTGTCTTGCATTTAGGCTGATTTTTCCCCCTTTTTCAACTTGAAATTCATGGTAAAGTTGTTGCTTGTAAGCTGTTATCTCAATTACTACGGAAGGTTTGTAGCCCTTTTTTGGGACAATTTTATGCATTCATAATAATAAAGCAGTGATTTACTTGAGTAAAACATCTAATTAGAAGCCATGTACCATTTTGTCAAATTTATGTTTCATAGGAAATAGTATTTATTATACTCAATAAAACAACCTTTTGTTTTTTTGTTTTTTCAACCCTTCCGAATAGTAAGCCAATACTGTATAATTAACTTCTCTAAGGCCTTTAAATGAATTTATTAAAAAAAAATTATACCTTTTGTGATGTTAAAAAATTTAACATTATCAAGGCCTTTACTATCAAGCACTTAGAATAGTCGAGCTGCCTGTCCGTACCGACAGCTCTTGTTATTTTTTCTCAAAAATCAGTTATTTTTTGGTATTCTTTTAAAGTTTTCAACAAGTTACTCATTTGGACAATTACTTGAAACTTTCTTCTTCTGTTGCATTTTGGCAATTAACTTTTTTAGTGATTTTTAAGTAGATTTGTATAGAAGTCAAATACTACTTTTTTATATTTTGATACTTTATGACATATAATTTTACATTTATCTCTATTTTCTTTCAAAAAACAGGCACTGACATGCCCTAAAACCATATTGAAACTTTTGAATCTTATATTTAAACTTTCTAAAGAAGTCAGATTTATTCATTTCTAGGCAAAATGTGCCTTTTAACATCAATTATTTAGCTTGCTGTTGTAGAAACAGTATTTTTCATGTTTCCTATAACAAAATCTGTTGATGTTACAGGGCCAACTGGTATTCTGATCAGCTGTGATTGATCTTATTGACACAAAACCTGAATAAAGAAGAGTGCAAAAAGGTTTTCTTTCTAGATGGCTTCCCCGTGACTGTGGCCCAAGCTGAAGCTGTAAGTTTTTAAACTTTTGCTTTAGGTGGAGTAATTTGTTTTGCATGCATTTATTTTATACATATGTACACACTGCGCACAGTTTTACCATTTTTGGTCACATAGTTTCCCTTGCCTGAATATCTGATGAATAAATTGTTTAATTTCTGAGTAAAGCTGGATAAATTGCAACCTTTTTCAAACAGCTGAATAATTTGAAGTCCTTTTTAAAAGATATATTGTTATCTCTTTTTTTTTCAACAGCTGGATAATTTGTTAGAAAAAAAGGAAATACAATCTTAACGTCTGTTATATGAATTCAAAGTGAGCAGAAGTGAGTTATGAAGAGAATATGTGGACGTTTAACTCACCCTCCTAGTGGAAATGTACCATGCTAAGACTTCAAGCCACCAAAGTTCCTATGAAAGATGATGTAAGATGTGTAGTCACTGCTTAATTTTTATTTATGGTTTTTTGGCAATAGGAGTGTCCCCCCCAAAGAATTTTAAAAAGGTTTTTGTTTTTTAATTCAAAATTGTGTGAATAACCCTTTTCAAATATATAAAAATATAAATATATATATAAAATATAAATATATATAACCCTCTTTTTGCCATCTTTGCCTGATTTTGAGACATTACAGTATGAAAATATCCTTTAATGATGAATGATATTTCCCAAATAAGAATATGTTTAACATTTGAATATGATACCAAACTGAATAAAAGTGAAAGTCTTTGGTCCCATATTGCCTAATTTTTTCAAAGGTTATAAACTCCTAAAAAATAAAACACTACTAAATATTTTTGAATGTTTTAAACTCCTGACCCCAAAAAGCTTGTAAAAAGCTGGTAAAAAAATGGTTGACATAGGTAAAGAGTATTCTCAAAATATGAATAAAAGTAGAAAATTAGATAACTTGAGAATTGAGGTGTTTTCCCTTTATTTAATACCTCCTCCAACAAAAGTTATAATAGTAGGTGGTCTGGATTTCTGACAGGTTCTGGTTTTTCTTTTTCCCAAAAAAGAAATCCCCCAAATTTTTTAAAATTAAATTTAAATTTTGGACAATTCAGAATACCCCAATATTTTGAGATTTTATAAGGAAAAAACCTTTAAACTGGAAAAATGACCTTCCCTTTTCAAGTTTAGTTTCCCCAAAAAAATAGTTTTAAAAAGGCCCCATTTGCCTAAAGAAATGCTTTTCCATTTGTTTTTCTAAAAAACTTTCTTTTTTGGAGGCGTTAAAATTTTCCCAAAACTTTAAACCCTTTCCCTTTTTTTGCTTTTTTTTTTGCGGGTAATTCTATAAAATATAAATTTAATTTTTTTGGGGGGAATTTTAAAATAAACTTATTTTATTTTTTTCCCAAACCTTTCAATACACCGGGAGTTCACCCACTACTTACGTTGGTAAAAAACCATTAACACTTTTAATCCATTAAAAAATACTGTTTAACACATGTTTATAATGTTTAAAGAATTGTTAAATATGCATACTGAAATCATAATTACATTTTATCTTTTTAAATTTAATAATGGGCTAAATATTTGTTTTGGGGGTGTTTTTATTTATACTTTTTTCGAAAAGGTTTTAAATTGTCCTTAAGCATTAAAATCCCCCTTTTCCCTTTATGGTAAAATACGAATTTTTTTGCTTTGACTATTTAATAAATTTTAAATAAAGTATCCTAGTTACCGAAAAATTTGGGGTTTTGCCCAAACCAATTATTTAAAATTTGGGGACCAAACCCTTTAAATAATTGACAATTTACATATTTCTTTTAAAATTTTGGGCACTTTTTACCAAAACATGCTGCCAACCGTATACTGGAGAGTAAACTCTATCAAAACATTTTTACCCAAAAAAAAAATTTCCCTTTTTTTGAAATTAGAAATTTACTAGTTTGCGTTTCGACCTCAAAAAATTTTTTAAAATCCCTTGGCGTAGGCTTTTAAAAAACCTTTTACACTTGTTTACTACATCCTCCCAACTTTAACAGGGGGAAACTTTTTAAAAGCATTTGACAGAACTATGCCCCCTTTTTAAAAAATAGAATTTTTTAAAGATTGGGAAAAACCCCCTCAAAATTTTTAAATCCATTAAAATCTACTTTTTAAAAAAGTTTTAAAATTTTTTCACTTTTTTAAGAGCTAAACGGTTTTATACCAAGGGATAACTCTAATATGATTTTAAAAAAAACCCCTTTTTTCCCGAATTTTGATTATTAAGGCTCTTTACTATCCAGCCGAAGAATTAGTCAAGGTGTGCTGTCCTACAAAAGAAACAGCTTTTTGTTATAACCTTTTGCCATAACTTTGAAAATTGATAGACAATTTATTTCCAATTTAGACAAATTATTACTTTCTAGCAAAACTGTCATGTTGAGTTTTCCAGGATGACCTTTAAATTTCCATGACAGTTACAACAAAGTCCTTGAATTTTTGAAGGTTGCAAAACCATAAAAACCTAAAGATGGTTAATATCTTACCGGAAACTGGTAGTTTAAACATATATAAAAAGTCCTAGTGGTTTTATTGTGGTTGTTCCTCCCTCTGAACCTTTTAATATATTAGTAATATTTGTTGATTGTTCAAGGGTTTCATAGAGCCTGGAATGTTGCTTACAATAACACATGTAAGCCAATAGGAGAAGCAATGCATAACAATACAGGGGCCGGTGGTTGTATTCTCAAAATGTAGGGAAAAAATTTTTTAAAGAAAAAATTAATTGCAGACTTGGGGGTCCCTTTTTTTAATGTTTATTTTTCTCTTAAATTAAATGCAGTTTATTCAGTGATTAGAAAAAACCAATAGGTTTTCACTTGAAAAGGAAGGTTTTAAAAGGTTTGTTTTCAGAAAAAATTTTGGTTTGGTGTATTGGGAGTGGGAAAATTTAAATTTAATAATGTGTGTTTCAAAACAAAAAAAACAAACATAAAAAATTGCGGGGCAACCCAAAATTTCAAGCAAAGACAAAAATTTGTTTCTTGTATTGCATAGGTACTGGGGAAATTTTTTTCGCCTTTGATGACCTGAGAAAAACTTACTAAACGCATTTGGGGGTTTTTATGATCAACAGACCAAAAAACCCGTTGTTGATTAAATACTAAGGAAAAAATATTCTTTCAAAGTCAAGTGATAAACCCCCGGGAAAAGTTGGGTTCCCTTTTTGCAGAAAATTTTTAAAAAAAAAGAAAAAAAGAATCGAGTTTCCCTTTCCTACACAATTCCTGAAGACGTAACAACGTTTATAGAAACATTAAAATCATTCCGAATTACAGGCACATAATTAAAAGTACAACACCTTTTTTTTTTTTTTCTTTAAATTTTAAAAATTTGTGTTTATTTTTAAATTATGAACAGGTTTTTATTAAAAATATTTTTACCCCCTTGTTTTCTTTTTTTTAAAACATTGGAATATTATAAAATCCAATTTTAATAAGCAAGCTTTTCCTTTTCCCAAATTTATAATTATTTTTTATGCCCCTAAAATACTACAGTATTTGAACCATCATCTGTCCACCGTTTAAAAATATGAAACTAAAAAGGGGCTATGGGAACAAAAAAAAAATTTTTCCCTTTTACTAATTTATTCAGTAACTTTTTTGGGGAAATTTTTTTTTTTCCCCTACGGGCTAAAAGAATGAGAGAAAACAAAAAAGAAGCCACTTAAAACAAAACCCAGCAAGTCTTCTGGGTTAACCTAAAAAGCAAATTTATTTTACTTTAAATTCTACCTGTACCATTGCTTGATAATTTTTCACAAAATATACCGACCAATGGCTTCATAATTTTTCACACCAAAAAACAATACAAAAATACATAAGGAAAGTTTAATTTAAATATGGGCCCTTGGGCTGTAAGAAATATAAAAAGACTGTCCCAACCGCCCCCAAATTCCCACGGGCCAGATTTTTAGATTAAGTTTTGTCAGAAAAAAAAATAACTTTTAATAATTTAAATTTTTTAATTTTTTAAAGGGGATTAAAATTCAAACTTTTAAATATATTTTTTCACATCAACCACTTTATATTTTAAAATTTCATAAACCCCTTTCAAACCCAAAATTTTTTAATTTTTTTTCCCCAAAGAACCCAAAATTTTTCCCTTTAAAATTTTTTTTAAAATGTTTCTTCTTTATTTTAAAGGGTCATTTTAAAAACTTTAAATTATATTTTCCCTTTTCATTAAACCCCCATCTTAAATTAAAAAGGCCATAAACCCCTACACCCAATTTTTTTCAAAAAATGATCTCCCCCCTTTTTTTTAATTTTTTAAAATTGGAAAAAGTTATTTTTTAAAAAATAAAATTTTTTAGTTTTAAAGTTTCTTTCCTCAACTTTAAAAAAAATATTACTTTTTTTTAAAACCCCATCATATATCTAAACCCCAATCTTTAAAAATTTTTAAAATTCCCTTTTCCCTCAACCAATCTATTACAAGGGTTTATAACCTAAGCAAATTTTTAAATTTAAACTCCCCTTTTAAACCCTTGGGAATTTTCCCCGAAAAAAATTTTAAATTCTTACTTTTTGATATAACTACTTTTAAAATCAATACAAATAACAAATTTAAATAAGAAAACCTTAAAAAAAATATTTTTAAAAAAAAAAAAAAAAGACCAAATCCCGGGTTTAGTATAATTTTAAACCCCTCGCTTTCAAAAAGCTACATTTAAAAAATCTCCGCCATTGTTTTCCCTCCGACCTTTCCCTCCGTCCGTTTTTTTCCATCCGAAAAAATTTTTTTCCGGAGCAATCTCTAAAATATTTGAGTAATCAACTTTAAATTCATAGGTGGGGTAGACCTCATTGGGAGGAGTGCAAAAGGAAAGAATGATTTAAATCTCCTTTTCATGATTTTTTAGTTTTTGCCCTTTGTTTTTTCAAAAATTGAATTTTTTTTTCCCAAACATAACTCCCAAAAAACCCATGAAAAAAAAAAAAATTTAAAAAAACTTTATAGGGCAAAAAATCTCAAATCAAAGGGTTTTAGTGCACATGAAATGAAACTCTCCTTTTAATTTTTTATTTTTCCCTTTTTTATTTTTATAAAACCCAACACCCTTAGGGAGCAAAACTCCCAAAAAGGGTTTTAATATCAACATAAATTTAAGGTGGGTAGATCTTATTTTTAAAGGGGGGGAAAATTTTTAGTGGGAAAAAACCCTTTATTGAGGGGGATTTCAGGTAACCCCCAAAAAAAATAACTCTACCCCGCATATTTTTAGTTTTTGCCTTTGTTTTTTTTTTCAAAATTGGGTTTTTTCCAACATAAAATCCAAAAGCCTATGAAAATTTTAAGAAACTTTAAAAGGGGCAAAAAGATCCACCCCAGGGTTTGTAGTGCACATGAATGATAACTCTACCTTCATAATTTTTGAGTTATTGCCGTTTTGTTATTTTTCATACCTAATTTTTCAATTCAATTTTGGAGGCATAACTCAAAAAGTGTTTGAGATATCAGCATGAAATGTCATAGGTGGATAGATCTTATTGAGGAGGAATGTTGTGCGCAAGAATGATAACCTCTTCCCTATACAAATTTTTGAGTTATTGCCCCCTTTGTTTTTTATGCTATTTTTGTCCAGAGCTTATCTCAAAAATATTTGAGGTATCAACTTGAAACTTCAAAGTGGATGGATGATAGGATCTCATTGAGGAAGGAGTGCAGTGCTTAAAGAATGATAACTCTACCCTGCATTATTTTTGAGTTATTGCCCTTTTTGTTTGTTTTTTCAAAATTAATTTTTGTCCGGAGCATAACTCAAAAGCCTTTGAGATATCAAAATGAAACTTCATAGGTACATAGATCTCACTCAGGAGGTGTGCACTGCACAAGAATGATAACTCTACCTTTTATAATTTTTAAGTAATTGCCCTTTGTTATTTTTCATACTTAATTTTTCAATTCAATTTTTTTCTCAAAAAGTATTTGACGTATCAACTTGAAACTTCATAGGTTGATAAATTTTACTGAGGAGGGATGCAGCACACAAGAATGATAACCTACCCTGCATTATTTTTCAGTTATTGCCCTTTGTTATTTTCATTCATCAGTATTCACATAGGTTTCAAATCTGTAATCACTATAGCCATCAGTTTTCATTACCAAAAGACCTCTTAAAATATAATTATTCTGTTCTACTACATATACATTCTTCCAATGAGCAAACACATTCGGCGGGGGATGGCCATGTTGACATGGCTCTTGTATTATTTCTAATAGGAATATTTGACTCAAAAAGCATCAACTGTGTTTGATTTCTTTAGATTTATTTTTTGACTATATCAATACATTAACAATTATCACCTGATACGAGTTACGAGACCTTCATACTGAAGCAGAAGAAACAAGAATATAAGTACAAGGATATATATCCAAGAAGGCACCACAAAAGGGCGCTTGAAGGAAGGTAGGGACATGGAAAATAAGAAATAATAACTTAAAGTACCTCGATGGCTTAAAAGAAGGCAGAAAATAAGAAATCACAAACAAGGGCTTGACGAAGCACATTCAGCGAGACAGAAGACGAAAATTAAAACAATTTAGTCCAAAAGGCTTTTTAAGAACTGTCCATCAATGTGTCTTCTACTTGGTCCCTCAGACGCATTCAAGAGGAAAGTGTTGCGTCCAACTGTAAAGAAACTAAACACCAAGCATGTGGTACGTCTTAAAATAATTGGGTCATAGCCTTTTTAATAAAACGTTTGATATTTTATCGAAGGCAGCAGAAAAATTACTATGAACCATGATCCTACTCAGGCTTGCTTATACCCAATCGTAAAAGAGTTTATAAATTACAAATAGATTTTAGAATTTAAACTTAATTACAATGGTAGAACTTTGTCAACTATTACGCTAGAGAGAGCTTGCCTTGTTGAAGAAAATTGCCAGCCATCAATAATTGTGTTCATTAACCCATTGACACGACTGCACGCCATATCAAATCGAATACTAGTGAGAAATAGACACCCCATATATTATGTATTATGAGGTACATCTCCACCTAAATGAGGATAGTTAACGATATTTAAAATCAAAGTCATCTGTTTTGTCATAGAGTTTAGTCACTACAGTATTGTTAACGATAGAAATGTTTAAAACAGGACGAAGCAACGTCTGAAGTGTTAGCATTGGATATATTTAAATAACCATTTTATCAAAATTAGGATTTTTCATATTAAGGATAGCAGGAAATGAGGAGAGATACTAAACATAAAATCCTTATCGTTGCAATATAAACAAAATCAGCTATCAGGGGTGCACAATTAATTCCAGTTGGCATGCCTGTTATCTGTTTGAAAACTGTATTACCAAACCTGATATATGTTATTTTATAAAAAGGAGGGTGCTTTACAAAATTTGTCACATATCCACAGTGTATATTGTAAAATGATGCAATATCACAAGCAACAAAAGAAACTTTCTGTCGAGCTCTTGGAAAAGATTTTTTAAATCAAAGACAGTCATTTTCATGTTGCAATGTTGATGAATCTTAAACAAAAAAGAAAATGATTTCTCTTTCTTGTCAAAGAAATTGTGTGGCTATTTAGAAAATTCATCTTCAACCATAAGGGAAATAATACCTCTCTTGTACTCTCGATGTCATTCGTTATTTTATCGAATTATAAGAATTCATGATATTCCCTTCTCGGACGACTCTTGTCAGTATGTATTGTCACAGAATTAATCAAATACCAAACTGACCTGTCAAAGAGTCATTGACCATATAACACAGTTTAACGAAAGAGTCATTCACCATCAAACATGAAATAAGTAAATGGAGAATGTTCGCTTTGTTCATTTTTGTTGTTGTTTTGATTTGTTTACTTAAATTGTCTTTTTTTGCTCTTAAATATACAGTGTATACTGTAAGGCAATTTCATTCTAAGTGTATAAAATATACTTCCATTATACAGCACATGCAGTCACCATATTTGAAAACAAATTATCACACAAACACGTACAATTTAATGTAATTAAATATATAGGCTTACACATTTATTTAAAAACTGATATTGAAAATGGATAATTGACATTATTTATAGTTTCATTAAACATATTTATTTAGAGCAATTTTTTGAAACAAATTCTTGCAAATCACTTCCACTGCCGTTAACTAACCAGTAATGGTGACATATGAGGAAACATGGCCGTGACCCAAGTAGGGTATAATCCCTGGGTTGAGGGGCAGACACTTTTACCACTAGGCCACTCCTCCCCTGCTAAAATGACAACATTGATAATCTTTACACAGTCTCTTAAATCATGTTCAACTTACGTTAAAGCAGGTATGTTTTGTTTTGAGCTCTACATAATTTAAATTCACTGAAATACTGGCCGTTTATTTGGCCGTTTATTTTTAAAGAAAATATCAACTTTACTTGTTCTGACATACGGTATGCAGTTTCCCATACATAGTTTGTAAATTCTTTTTTTCAAATTAAATATATAAGAATTTCATATATTTCAATAAATTTCTGCGATAAAATATTTTACTTTCTGTGATTTGGTCTACTATTTTTTTTAGTTTATTCAGCTGTAAGGGAATATTTAAGCTGTAAGGGCTCGCGCACTTGATGTCATGCGATGTATTTTAAAAATATTATATGAAAGCAAAGCATTCTTTATGTCAATATATATTGTCAATGTATTGCTCAAATAGCAAAAGATCCGTTAATGGAATGATGGTACTATAATACAAAATTATAGCAGTCCATAACACAGCACGCTACTATTCTCAGTGTTTGGCAGTTCAAGGTAAGTCAGACTTACAACACGTGTGCCCATAATGTTAGATAATCACAGAGAAGTTTCAACTCATTCCTTCCATATATAAATCGAATAATCAAACTAGTCAGAAAATGAAAGTTACTACATAAGTATAGTTAAATTTGTTTAACTTTCTCTATACATGTATAACATAATGACCTTTTTTGTTAGATAATGTATACCGGATGGTCTCTGTAATGCAGGGATAGGTATTATAGAAACGTGAAATGTCAATATACTCATACATGTACTTCTATTGTAATAAAATAACCAGACACTGTTTTGGGATAGTAATCTTTCCTTATACATGCATAATATAATGACCTTTTTTCCTACAAATGTATACTAAGTGCTCTTTATTGATTGGTAAGGTAATATATAAAAACGTGATATGTCAATGTACTGTACTTTTATTATAATTACAGAACGTATTGCTACAGGTTTTATCTGATAACCTGTTTATAAACGGTTTAGTCACTTGTTTTGCTGTAAGAGTAAATTTACGTTTGTCCGTTTCCAACAATGTATGTCTTTATTTTTCCAAATTGTGTTTTCATATATGTGGTATTATAATCGATGAGAAATACAAATGTAAGAATATACGCGTATATTAATTATAGAATATAAATAGATATTGAACGTGCGTAAAAGATGTTGTACTATCCATAATAGACTCAATCACAACGAGTCTGCAATTTTCAATTTTTATTGCTTTCTCGTGATCTTACCCTGTCTAGATTCTATTTGCTTTGATACCCTAAACACATGTTCCGTTAAATTCACAGATCCTGTAGCAAAGGTAGCAAAGATTTTATTTAATTATTGCCCTTGTTTGTTGAATCTAGCGCATATTCCTTATACATCACGTAAATACTTATACAGGAAATGAGACAATGGTGCAATTTTATTATTGGATGATAATGTCTGCAATTTATTCCTAGGGGATAAACGTGTCGTAATGGTTTTGTTTTGTTTGAATAGACAGAAAAAAACTGATGCATTACTTACAGGACATAGAATAAATGAGACACTTTACCTATCAGAGACAATAACTGTTGAAATCCAAAGTCGATGATGTGCTGTATTAGGGCACTATAAATTGAACATAAAATACTTAGAGTGTTATATTCTTTCCTGCATTTCGAGGAGATAAACGTGTCGTAATGGTTTTGTTTTGTTTAAATAGACGGAAAAAACTGATGCATTACTTACAGGACATAGAATAAATGAGACACTTTACCTATCAGAGACAATAACTGTTGAAATCCAAAGTCGATGATGTGCTGTATTAGGACACTATAAATTGAACATAAAAATACTTTGAGTGTTATATTCTTTCCTGCATTTCGAGGGGATAAACGTGTCGTAATGATTTTGTTTTGTTTACATAGACGAAAAAAACTGATGCATTACTTACAGGACATAGAATAAATGAGACACTTTACCTATAAGAGACAATAACTGTTTAAATCCAAAGTCGATGATGTGCTGTATTAGGACACTATAAATTGAACATAAAATACTTTGAGTGTTATATTCTTTCCTGCATTTTGAGGGGATAAACGTGTCGTTATGGTTTTGTTTTGTTTAAATGGACGGAAAAACTGATGCATTACTTACAGGACAGAGAATAAATGAGACACTGTACCTATCAGAGACAATAACTGTTGAAATCCAAAGTCGATGATGTGCTGTATTAGGACACTATAAATTGAACAGAAAAAGACTTTGAGTGTTATATTCTTTCATGCATTTCGATCTTTCATGGGCAAGCCGTTGTTCATAATGCTTAGTTCTTGTTGGTTGGAGGAGCAGTATCAAGAGTGTTTCTGGCTTACGAGTACATCTTTCAACCAAAACGAACTTAAAAAAAATCTGTAATTCAACCTATAAAACATACAAAAATAGAAATATTAAATATTTTGTTATTGTTTATTTCCAAATCACATATTCTAAATACATATTATGCATAGTAGTGAACATGAGCTAAGAAGTGTTTAAGAGCTCCTTGCAAATAATAGAAAGTTGGAATTTTACATGTATAAGTTTCTAAAGTCGGTAGCCATTGTAAAAATGTTTGAGGACAAACCACAAGAATGACTAAATAGACTTTGGTTTAGGCGAATATATAATGCTTATGAAATAAATATATTTGATTTTATTATTATTCTCCCGACAAAAATGAACAAAAAAGTATAAATTTTGTAATTACTGCGCCGAAACAGTTACAACGAAACGCCTTTTGACTGCTTCTCCACTGTCAAGACTGTATATGCATCCTTTGAATGTGTATGCCTTGATTATTGATATACAGTATGCAATCATGTATGGAATGAAATTGTGAATCTAATGGATTTAATAATGAAAGACCGATTAAGATTTTACAGGAAACTAAGTTCACATGGGACTTTTTACTGTAAACCCGTACTGTTGTGTTATTTTATAAACAATAAATGAGATAGGACTATGAAAGAATAATGCGTTTAACAATATCAATGCATTATCTTTAACTTAATTACAACATACATTGATTGAAGAAGTACTGTAGAAAAGTGATTAAGGTGGGTGTTTTCATCAAATGTATTAATTATAGAATGTTCATTGAAACACCAAACGATCTCAGTGCTATAACTGCAATGTAAAATAGTTGTTTGGAAAAAAAATCTGAAAATAAGACGCAAAATGATAATAAAAAAATATTAGTAATATTAAATGAATGCTGAAATGCGTATCCAATTATTGTTGATTATTGATTAGATAGTAAAATACAAATTTGTGCTCAAAGTAAACATCTCATTCGTTCTTTTGTAGTATAAACAATGAACTGATACAATATTAAGCAATATTATTTTTTTTTACATTTTTACATAATTTTATTTTTCTTACTTCGGATATATAAGCATTTATACATCTCAATACATGGTCGAAAAGATATTGATATATCCTTGTTACTAGATGCCGACGTAAGCATTTTAATAAATTTAAAGATAATGCATTTATCTTTGATTTTAGTTCATAAGAGAACAAGTTTTATGTAAGATTCTGATCTTCAAATTACGCGTGAACTCCTTCGACAAATTCATCAGACAATGAAGATTACGCTTACAAGATATATGTTAAAGTATAATGGTACCTTATTAATCAAATAAGGAATGCTTGTTCTGTCAGAAGTTCGATGACTCTGTGGAATATATACCACCATTATAGCAAGTGACACAACCCCATCCCCCCCTCAGTACTCTCGTTTGTACGCCAATGCAAGAGAACTCAGATATAACTTGCAAAAAATTTAATCAATGTTCAGTTTCTTATATCAACAAATCGCAACATATTTGTTTTCTTCACCGAAATGTTTACATATATACTGTTTTACACAGATATCTCAATTTGAAAATGTTACAGTGGGTTTTTATTAAATTTTTCTTACAAATAAACACTTAATATATACGAAGAAAATGTCAACCAATACATTTGTGTATATGTTAATGAACATTTAATGAATGACGTGTACAACACAAAATATATTACAGTTTGTATTTATTTGTCAATATCTTTGATATATGGTAATTAACGTACCGCAATATACATGTATAATGACATTTGTTGTTTTGTAAGAATATGCTATTTTTCATGTACACACATTATCACGTTATAAGCTTGAATTATCAGAAATTGATTATTGAGAGTCAGTATTACTTAACACTATCACTTAACAAGAAACTATGAACGAATTTTTTAAGTCCGTTACATGGACGGTAGCTTTGTATATAACACTCCCGTCCATGAACCAAATCCGCAGAAGCTCGCCATTTTGGGCTTTCTTTATGGGCGCACGGGTTTCAATACAATTAATTTAACTTAAGAATTCAAATTTAAAGCTTGGTTTTATCGAAAGCATTTTGCTAACATTTTCTTTTTAAATATCTTGAGTCATATAGTACAATACAAAACTAGAATATGTATAATAATGTATTCTCATTTTAATAAATTATGTTAACTTGTTTATAAACGGATTTTGATCCGGGCAAATAATATCTTATCATTGACATTACGACGTCACAAAGTTCTATGTTTTCCGAGATATTTGCCGGTTCAGTATAATTATATCCATGCGTCTTTGACAAGCTACATTTTATTATTTCTAATAAGAATATTTGACTCAAAAAGCATCAACTGTGTTTAATTTCTTTAGATTATTTTTTTTACTATATCAATACATAAACAATTATCACCTGATATGAGTTACGAGACCTTATTTCTGAAGCAGAAGAAACAAGTATATAAGTACAAGGATATATGTCCAAGAAGGCACCACAAAAGGGCGCTTGAAGGAAGGTAGGGACATGTAAAATAAGAAATAAGAAATAATAAGAACTTAAAGCGGTCAATATCGTAATTAAAGTGAAAAGGGGTGTAAGGAAAAAGTGGGAAATGGAAGGGGCAGGACACAAAATGGGATAAGAGGGGGAATTGGGGGAATGTAAAGAAAATAGTTACCGTAAACGACAATTTATAACAAAATAGGACATCACAAAACGTTTAAAAACATATAACGCTACACGTACATACGTGTGAAACATAAAGGAATACAGAGGGATATCGCGTCGGTCAGTAGTAACGGTTTTAGGTGCGCCTAAATGTTCCTATATGACGACACAGTGTAAATAGAATGAATATCCGCCAAATGAAATTCAAACAATTGTCATGATAACATTACATGAAATAAATATACAAGTAAATTGTTATGTTATCATGAACAAAAAGTTATGTACAGCCAAATGACCATAGCAAAAGTACCTCGGGGGCTTAAAAGAAGGCAGAAAATAAGAAATCCCTAACAAGGGCTCGACGAAGCACATTCAGTGAGACAGAAGACGAAAATTAAAACAATTTAGTCCAAAAGGCTTTTTAAGAACTGTCCATTAATGTGTCTTCTACTTGGTCCCTCAGATGCATTCAAAACAGGAAAGCGTTGCGTCCAACTGTAAAGGAACTGCACACCAAGCATATGGTATGCCTTAAAATAATTGGGATATAGCATTTTTAATAAAACGTTTGATATTTTATCGAAGGCAGCAGGAAAATAACTATGAACCATTATCCTACGAAGTAAAAAGAAATCAGGCTTGCTTATACCCAATCTTAAAAGAGATTTTAAATTATAAATAAATTTTAGAATTTAAACTGAATTTCAATTGTAGAACTTTGTCAACTATTACGCTAGAGATAGCTAGCCTTGTTGAAGAAAATTTCCAGCCATAAATAATTGTGTCCATTTACCTATTGACACGACTGCACGCCATATCAAATCGAATTATAGTAAAAATACATACCCCATAAATGATGTATTATGAGGTACATCTCCACCTAAATGAGGATAGTTAACGATATTTAAAATCAAAGTCATCTGTTTTGTCATAGAAGTTTAGTCACTACAGTATTGTTAACGATAGAAATGTTTCAAACAGGACGTAGCAACGTCTGAAGTGTTAGCATTGGATATATTTAAATAACCATTTTATCAAAAATTAGGATTATTCATATTAAGGATAGCAGGAAGTGAGGAGAGATACTTAACATAAAATCCATATCGTAGCAATATAAACAAAATCAGCTATCAGGGGTGCACAATTAATTCCAGTTGGAATGCCTGTTATCTGTTTGAAAACTGTATTACCAAACCTGACATAAATGTTATTTAATAAAAAACGAGGATGCTTTACAAAATTCGTCACATATCTACAGTGTATATTGTAAAATGATGCAATATCACAAGCAAGAAAAGAAACTTTCTGTCGAGCTCTTGGAAAAGATTTTTTAAATTAAAGACAGTCATTTTCATGTGGCAATGTTGATGTATCTGAAACAAACAAGAAAATGATTTCTCTTTCTTGTCAAAGAAAAAGTGTGGCTATTTAGAAAATTCATCTTCAACCATAAGGGAAATAATACCTCTCTCGTACTCTCGATGTCATTCGTTATTTTATCGAATTATACGAATTCATGATATTCCCTACTCGGACGACTCTTGTCAGTATGTATTGTCACAGAATTAATCAAATACCAAAATGACCTGCCAAAGAGTCATTGACCATATAACACAGTTTAACGAAAGAGTCATTCACCATCAAACATGAAATAAGTAAATGGGGAATGTTCGCTTTGTTCATTATTTAGTTTTTTTTGTTTTGTTTACTTTGTCTTATACAAAATATAATGGCATTTTTTGCTCTTAAATATACAGTGAATCTCTCTGCAGTGAAAGGTAATTTAAGGCAATATAATTCTAATTCACCATTATACAGCACATGCAGTCACCCTTTTTGAAAACAAATAAGTGCAAGAACACTATTCAATGTAATTAAATAAATAGGCTTATACATTTATTGAAAAACTGATATTGAAAATGGACAATGGCTATTACATTATTTTTAGTTTCATTTAAAATATTTATTAGTCCCCTACCAGTTTAACCGGAGGGGACTTTAGGTTTACCCTCCGTCCGTCTGTCCGTCCGTCTGTCTGTCTGTCCGTCTGTCTGTCTGTCAGTCCGTCAGTCCGTCCGTCCACAAAACTGGATCCCGAAATAACGCAAAAAGTACTGAAAATATTTTTATGAAACTTGATATATGGATAGATGGCAGTATGGAGATTATGCACGTCTTTTTCTTTTCTTCCTATGCTGAAAATTCTGGTTGCTATGGCAACAAATAGTCTGAAAATATGGCAAATTTAACACATAAACTGGATCCAGTGATAACTCAAAAAGTACTAAAAATATTTTTATGAAACTTGAAATATGGGTAGATGGCAGTCTGGAGATTATGCACAGCTTTTTCTTTTCTTCCTATATTAAAAATTCTTGTTGCTATGGCAACAAATAGCCTGAATTTCAAGATTTCTGATTTAAATTTTTCAGCTTTTTCACTATAAGTTCTTTATTTCTTAAGGTGTTAACTTCAAACTTTAAATATAAGTTTCTGGTCATCAACCACATCATACGTGACAAGGTTTACAACTCTAGCACAAAAAATATCAGTATTACCTCCCTTGAACTTAGAATTTTTATGAAAAAAATGTTGTCTTTTTTTAAATAACTTCTTTATTTCCTAATGTATCTACTTCAAACTTTAAATATATGTTTCTTATTATCACTCAACATTTTTGAGGAGGTTAAATACTCTAGCAAGACTATTTCCAGGATTATGTCCCCCTTGAACTTGATTTTTTTCGAGAAATTGGTATTTTTCACTCCAACTTCTTTATTCCTTATAGGATTTACTTTAAAACCCCACATTGTAATAATATGACAAGGTTGTATAAACATTATTTCCTTACTAGGCAGGGAAACTTAACACATTACTGTGATATAGACAAACTTAGAACTCAAAAGATTTATGTTCATTCATGTCATTCATTCACTGGTAAAATTGAGTGGCCAATGGCCCATCAGAATGTTGCTTGGGTTCTAACCGGTAGGGGACTTATGGATTGCTTGCAATACTATGATAATTGCTTGTTTAGAGATCTATTTGAAACAAATTCAATCACTTCCGGCCACTTCTGTGAACTAACCAGTACTGGTGACATATGAGGAAACATGACCAAGTAGGGTAAAAAAAAACCGTAATCCCTGGGTTGAAGGGCAGACACTTTTACCACTAGGCCACTGCAACCCTAAAAGATATACTATTCTAAAAATGACAACATTGATAATTTTTACATAGTCTCTTTGTAAATATAAGATAACCATATTTAACTTCCGTGAAAGCAGGTATGCTTTGTTTTGAACTCTACATTAAAGGTTTATTAAAGGTTATTATATATATGAGTATATATAATATAAAATCACTAACATACTGGCGTTTATTTGGCCGTTTATTTTTAAAGAAATGACCAACTTTACTTGTTCCGTCATACGGTATGCTGTTTCCTAATCATAGTTAGTACATTCTTTTATTCAAATTAGATATATAAGAATTTCATATATTTCAATAAATTTCTGCTATAAAATATTTTACTTTCTGTGATTTGGTCTAGTATTTTTAGCTCACCTGTCACAAAGTGACAGGGTGAGCTTTTGTGATCGCTTTTTGTCCGGCGTCCGTCAGTCGTCCGTCCGTCGTCCCTAAACTTTTACTTTAAATGACATCTCCTCATAAACCACTAAGCCAATTTCATCCAAACTTCACAAGAATGTTCCTTTGGTGATCACCTTTGAAAATTGTTCAAAGAATTTAATTCCATGCAGAACTCTGGTTGTCATGGCAACCAAAAGAAAAAACTTAAAATATCTTCTTCTAAAAAACCCAAAGAGCTCGAGCTTAGATTTTGGCATGAAACATCTTCTTGTGAGTGTCTACCAAGTTTGTTCAAATAAAAGCCCTTGGGTCAAAATTGGCCCGCCCCAGGGGGTCATTGATTTTCCCTTTATGCATATAGTAAAATCTTAAAAAAATCTTCTTTTAAAGAACCCAAAGAGCTAGAGCTTAGATATTTAGCATGAAACATCTTCTAATGGGTGTCTACCAAGTTTGTTCAAATAAAAGTCCTAGGGTCAAAATTGGCCCTGCCCCAGGTGGTCATAGATTTCCCCTATATGCATATAGTAAAAACTTAAAAAATCTTCCTTTAAAGAACCAAAAGAGCCAGAGCTAAGATATTTAGCATGAAACATCTTCTAATGGATGTCTACCAAGTTTGTTCAAATAAGGGGTCTGGGGTCAAAATTGGCCCTGCCCCAGGGGGTCATTGATTTTCCCTATATACATATAGTAAAAACTTAAAAAATCTTCATTTAAAGAACCAAAAGAGCTAGAGCTAAGATATTTAGCATGAAACATCTTCTAATGGATGTCTACCAAGTGTGTTCAAATAAGGTGTCTGGGGTCAAAATTGGCCCCGCCCCAGGGGGTCATTGATTTTCCCTATATACATATAGTAAAAACTTAAAAAAATCTTCATTTAAAGAACCAATAGAGCTAGAGCTAAGATATTTAGCATGAAACATCTTCTAATGGATGTCTACCAAGTTTGTTCAAATAAGGGGTCTGGGATCAAAATTGGCCCTGCCCCGGAGGTCGTTCATTTTCCCTATATGTGTAAAACTATAGCAAAAATGAAAAATCTTCTTTGAAAAAACTCAAATAGCAAGAGTTTAGATATTAAGCATGAAGCATCTTCTAGTGAGTGTCTTCAAAGTGTGTTCAATTAGAAGCCCTGGAGTCAAAATTGGCCCCGCCCAAGGGGACATTGATTTTCCTAACACAAGTATAGCAAAAACGTAAAAATCTTCTTTTAAAAAACCCGAATAGCTAGAGTTTAGATATTAAGCATGAAACATTTTGTAGTAAGTGTCTACAAAGATTGTTCAAATAAAAGCCCCGGGGTCAAAATTGGCCCTGCCCCAGATGTGTCATTGTTTTTAACTATATGTGTAAAGAAAAAACTTTAAAAAATCTTCTTTTAAAAATCCCAACGAGCTAGACCTTAGATGTTTAGCATGAAATACCTTCTAATGGTTGTCTACAAAGTTTGTTCAAATAAAAGCCATGGGCTTTAAACTGGCCTTGCTCTGGGGGCATATGTACAGGTGAGCGACTTCAGGGCCATCATGGCCCTCTTGTTTTAGTTTATTCAGCTGTAAGGGAATAATACAGCTGTCAATACTCGCGCACTTGATGTCATGTGATGCTTTTTTGTAATATACGAAAGCAAAGCATTCTATATGTCAAAATATTGTCAATGTATCACTCAAATAGCGAAAGATCCTTTCATGGAATGATTGGTACTATAATATAAAATGATTGCGGTCCATAACACAGCACAATACTATTCTCAGTGTTTGACAGTTAAAGGTAACACAGACTTACAACACTTGTGCCCATAATGTTAGATAATCACAGAGAAGTTTCAACTCATTCTTTCCATATAATTCGAATAATCAAACTACATGTAGTAAGAAAATGAAAGTTACTCCATTAGTATAGTTAAATTTGTTTAACTTTGTCTATACATGTATAACATAATGACCTTTTTTGTTAGATAATGTATATTGAATGGTCTCTGTAATGAAGGGATAGACTTTATAGAAACGTGAAATGTCAATATACTCGTACATGTACTTATATTATAATAACATAGCCAGACACTGTTTTGGGATAGTAATCTTTCCTTATACATGCATAATATAATGACCTTTTTTTCCTACAAATGTATACTAAGTGCTCTGTATTGATTGGTAAGGTAATATATAAAAACGTGATATGTCAATGTACTGTTCTTTTATTATAATAACAGAACGTATAGCTACAGGTTTTATCTGAAGACCTGCTTATAAACGGTTTAGTCAATTGTTTTGCTGTAAAAGTAAATTTACGTTTGTCCGTTTCCAACAATGTACATGTATGTCTTTATTTTTCCAAAATGTTTATATGTGTTTTTAATGTTGCGTAAAAGATATCTGTTTGCTCGTCTTGATTGTTACTACTCAGAACTCTTATATGTGGTATTATATAATCGATGAGAAATACAAATGTAAGAATATACGCGTATATTATAGAATATAAATAGATATTGAGCGTGCATTAAAGATGTTGTACTTTCCATAATAGACTCAATCACAACGAGTCTGGAATTTTCAATTTTTATTGCTTTCTCGTGATCTTACCCTGTCTAGATTCTCTTTGCTTTGATACCCTAAACTCATGTTCCGTTACATTCACAGATCCTGCAGCAAAGATTTTACTTAGTTATTGCCCTTGTTTGTTGAATCTAGCGCATATTCCTTATACATCACGTAAAATACTTATAAAGGAAATGAGACAATGGTGCAATTTTATCACTTGATGATAATGAACGCAATTTATTCCCTAGGTGATCGTAATGGTTTTGTTTTGTTTGAATAGACAGAAAAAAACTGATGCATTTCTTACAGGACATAGAATAAATGAGACACTTTACCTATCAGAGACAATAACTGTTGAAATCCAAAGTCGATGATGTGCTGTATTAGGGCACTATAAATTGAACATAAAAAGACTTTTAGTTTTGTATTCTTTCCTGCATTTCGATCTTTCATGGGCAAGCCGTTGCTCATAATGGTTAGTTCTTGTTGGTTGGAGGAGCTGTATCAAGAGAATTTCTGGCTTACGAGTACATCTTTCAACCAGAACGAACTTAAAAAAATTCTGTATGAATTTCAACCTATAAAACATGCAAAAATAGAAATATTAAATATTTTGTTATTGTTTATTTCCAAATCACATATTCTAAATACATATTATGCATAGTAGTGAACATGAGCTAAGAAGTGTTTAGGAGCTCTTTGCAAATAATAGAAAGTTGGAAATTTACATGTATAAGTTTCTAAAGTCGGTAGCCATTGTAAAAATGTATGAGGACAAACCACAAGAATGACTAAATAGACTTTGTTTTAGGCGAATATATAATGCTTATGAAATAAATATATTTGATTTAATTATTATTCTCCCGACAAAAATGAACAAAAAAGTATAAATTTTGTAATTACTGCGTCGAAACAGTTACAACGAGATGTCTTGTTACTGCTTCTCCACTGCCAAGACTGTATATGCATCCTTTGAATGTGTATGCCTTGATTATTGATATACAGTATGCAATCATGTATGGAATGAAATTGAGAATCTAATGGATTTAAAAATGAAAGACAGATTAAGAATTTAAAGGAAACTAAGTTTCCATTGGGGCATTTTTACTGTAAACCCGTACTGTTGTGCAACTTTATAAACAATTAATGAGATAGGACTATGAAAGAAGAATGCGTTTAACAATATTAATACATTATCTTTAACTTAATAACAACATACATTGATTGAAGTAGTACTGTAGAAAAGTGATTAAGGTGGGTGTTTTCTACAGATGTATTAATAATAGAATGTTCATTGAAACACCAAAGGATCTCTGTGCTATAACTGCAATGTAAAATAGTTGTTTGGAAAAAAAATCTGAAAATAAGACGCAAAATGATAATAAAAAATTATTATTAATATTAAATGAATGCTAACATACGTATCCAATTATTGTTGATTATTGATTAGATAGTAAAATACAAAATTGTGCTCAAAGTAAACATCTCATTCGTTCTTTTGTAGTATAAACAATGAACTGATACAATATTAAGCAATATTATTTTTTTTACATTTTTACATAATTTTATTTTTCTTACTTCGGATATATAAGCATTTATACATCTCAATATATGGTCGAAAAGATATTGATATACATGTATTCTGTTACTAGATGCCGACGTAAGCATTTTAATAAATTTAAAGATATTGCATTTATCTTTGATATTAGTTCATTATTGAACAAGTTTTATATGTAAGATTCTGATCTTCAAATTACGCGTGAAATCCTTCGACAAATTCATCAGACAATGCAAATTACGCTTACAAGATATATGTTAAAGTATAATGGCACCTTATTAATCAAATAAGGAATGTTTGTTCTGTCAGAGGTTCGATGACTATGTGGAATATATACCACCATTATAGGAAGTGACACCCCCCATCCCACCCCCCTTAGTTCTCTAGTTTGTACGCTCAAATATATCTTGCAAAAATTAAAATCAATGTTCAGTTTCTTATATCAACAAATCCCCAGCAACATATTTGTTTTCTTCACCGAAATGTTTACATATATACTGTTTTACACAGATATCTCAATTTGAAACTGTTACAGCAGGTTTTTATTATATTTTTCTTACAAATAAACATTTAATATATACGAACAAAAATGTCAATCAATATATGATAATGAGAAGTTATTAATGAATGACGTGTACAAAAGAAAATGTATACTACAGTTTGTATTTATTCGTCAATATCTTTGATATATGGTTATTAACGTACCGCGATATACATGTATAATGACATTTGATGTTTTGTAAGAATATGCTATTTGTCATGTACACACATTATCACGTTATAAGCATAGGAACTCTGGAAAAGGACCGCATATTGCGGCGCATAAATCCGAATCCGTACAGGCTTTACATATTGTTTGTCCGACCTTTGAATATCTTTTCATATTATGCGAGCGGGTGGTCTTTAATTATCTAATCTCAATTTAATATAATCTTCTAATTTAAAAATCAGTTAAATTTACGGTATATTGAAAATAGAAAAGGAGTGACATCCGCCATTTACCGCAACCTTCAGTGTAAGTTATCCCCCTTGATATGCTTGATTTTTGTTTTGATTTTTCTAATACTCTTTTTACGTCACTCAATACAGGGAGAAGTTTCACATTTCCTAGTAATGAATACCAGATGAGTGCCTAAAATATTTATCTATGAATAATGTTTTAATATTCCCTTTTTCAGTTAAGCAAAATTTTTCTCCATGTTAACAAATCAAAACACAAATACGCCCGTTAAAATGCCGCCTATACATGTCAATAAACACCGGACAATACCTGATAGTTGACAAAAATAACGGAACAAAATTTTGAAAAAATAGTAATAAATTGTAGCCAAAGGGGAAAAACTCATGCCGAAAACGTTGCGGCAAATGGCGGATGTCACTCCTTGTCTTTTTTATAATACCGTAAAATTTGACCAGTTTTAAAAGAGACAGATTGGGTTCAATTGATAATATATTTTTTGAGGCCATATACTCGGATAATACATGTACTAAAATATATTTAGATGTAACAGAAACGTTTTTAAAAACCGTTACAAGATCGAAAATATAAATATGCGTCGCAATCTGCAGTCCCGTTCTCGAGTTCCTTTGGTTATAAGCAGAATTATCAGAAATTGATTATTGAGAATCAGTATTACTTAACACTATCACTTAACAAGAAACTATGAAGGAAATTTTTAAGTCCGTTAAAGGGATACCGGTAAGTTAACAATTACTTTCGTGCCAGGTAACATGGACGGTAGCTTTGCATTTAACACTCCCATTCATTGAACAGGCGAAATTAGACCAAATCCACAGCAGCTCGCCATTTTGGGCTTTCTTTATGGGTTTCAATACAATTAATTTAACTTAAGATCTCATTTATTTTACCTACAACATCTACATTAATTTCTTGACATATATTTAACATACGTGGGACAGTTGCTGTGAATTGTGTGACACCATATTTTGTTATATCCAAACACATTTCTCTTGATAGCTAATCACAATGATGATATAGAACACTTTTTATTCAAAAATGTAGGAACCAAATTCATAACGAGTGTTAAAGGGAGACACAGGCAAAATTTTAATTTCTTAGTTTTGAATTTTTCATTCATTATTCTGTAAATGCCCTCAAAATGAATATATAAGACAGTCAATGGAACATTTTTTTTTCCATATAAAGAATAAAATGGTGGGTCAGGTTAGAGTGCTATGATTTCGCAATATTTTGTCAAAGTGAACTCTGGAAACGTTAAAGAACTTCTCAAATGAATGACATAGACTTGTTTCAATCATAAAATATCCAAAATATCTGTTATTTTAACTTAAAGGGTTGGTTCAAGTCACCTGACTTGTTTTAAAACTATTTGGTGATTCTATTGGCGTCTCAATTTTGTTCAACATATATAGATATATTTACGTTCAAACCCAAAATATATAAAATTCAAACAGAAATTCATGCTGAAACTTCAAGAAACGTCATTTTAGCCTGATTTTTGTACATAAGATCATTTTAATATTTTGGTCATTATTTTGCCTGAATATCCCTTTAACTTTATATCACCTTTCTGCTCTTTGTCACGACATATGATAAAATAAAAATTCATCGGATAATAACATTTTATCGTACATGCCAGAAAGTATTCAGGCGATTTCCACTTATTGACATGCATACTTGAACTTAACCCTGTATGATTATGATCAAACTATGTAAATTTTATTGAATTGCAATCACTTGATTATAAATAAATTTAATCCGCGTAAATAATATTTTATCATTGTCATTACATCTCAACTATGTTTTCCGAGACATTTTCCTTTAAGATAAGAAATTCGAGCGTGGTACCCGCTTGTTTGATAGTGGGTCTTGTTTGTTGTTTTTGTTTGTTGCTTTTTAATAAATCTTACCTCCTTTTGTGATTGCAAATTTAGCAATTCAAGTATAAAAAAACTTCTTTTTAAGATTACGCAAACTTTTTCTCTAAGTATTTACTGAAATATACAATATATACAGTGTAACAAATTAAAGTGACTGTATCAACTATAGTAATGTTTTTAGCTTAATTTGCTTAATTTGACTCATTTAACCCATCCCCATCTGCTGTACAATTCAATTTTTCTATTGTACCGAGCAGAAATGAAATGTGTGGGTGAGTCTGGAAAGACAAAAGGTGCCAATATAAATAAATTATTATAAAGTCTCTCCCATGATGTTTGATATGATTGAATGATATGACATGCATTGTTATTTTTTTCTACCAGTTAAACCCCTTTATGGTTTATAAGACTAGAATATTTAGAATGAAGTGAACTTAGGTAATTAATTTAAGACACACATAATAAAATAATATTTTGATAGAGTGTGGTTTCTGTTACAATGGTCTGTGCCATAGAAAGGATAGGCCCCACATATTTCCTTTTTTTTTTAGATATCTATAATAGAGGACAATGTTTTTAAAGTGAAGATTGCAGACTCAGTTTGATTAATTCTGCACATGAGAGATATTGGAAAGTGGAACATCTATTATCTGCTTAAGCAGTCTTTAGCCCTTAACACAATGAAGTCATGAAATCAGTTATCCCGAAGGGGACCAGAAAAATATTGCAACACTATTGAGGTCCGGGAAATATTAGCCAGTGTTCGTCCGTCCAAATGTCACACTGTCCGACTCGACAATAAAAATCCTGGAAACAAAGTGATCCCTCGGAAGCATTAATCACAACAAAATAACATAAGAATTGCAGACTCGGTTTAATTGAGTCTGTACATGAGGGATAATGAATAAGTGCAACATCCCTCACGCCCCCTAGCACCGGCTTGAGCGGTACTCAATTCTCAACACTTTATAGTGTTGGCATCAATGATCCCGAAGGACCAGAAAATATAACAACACTGAAGTGAAGTACGGGGCAACTTTTTACGGCTGCCACACGGCACTTGACACCTGCTGTTGTGAAGTACAAAATTCTGGAAACAAAGTGATCCCTCGGAAGCATTAATCACAACAAAATAACATAAGAATTGCAGACTCGGTTTAATTGAGTCTGTACATGAGGGATAATGAATAAGTGCAACATCCCTCACGCCCCCTAGCACCGGCTTGAGCGGTACTCAATTCTCAACACTTTATAGTGTTGGCATCAATGATCCCGAAGGACCAGAAAATATAACAACACTGAAGTGAAGTACGGGGCAACTTTTTACGGCTGCCACACGGCACTTGACACCTGCTGTTGTGAAGTACAAAATTCTGGAAATAAAGTGATCCCTCGGAAGCATCCATCACAACAAAATAACATAAGAATAGCAGACTCGGTTTGATTGAGTCTGTACATGAGGGATAATGAATAAGTGCAACATCCCTCACGCCCCCTAGCACCGGCTTGAGCGGTACTCAATTCTCAACACTTTATAGTGTTGGCATCAATGATCCCGAAGGACCAGAAAATATAACAACACTGAAGTGAAGTACGGGGCAACTTTTTACGGCTGCCACACGGCACTTGACAATAAAGACGCCCAAAACTGTGGTATTGAAGGGCATCTAAGCCTTAAAAACAAACAATTTCGATCAAATAAACAATGACATTTGTGTTTATATTGTCTCGGGCGTCTTAGTAACTATTTTAGCTCTACAATATATCAATCTACTATCTAAATGTAGATAAAATAAATATTAAACACGCTTGACATATCTTGTAGAAAAATTTATGCAGGCTTCACTTTAGTGCTGTACAATGAATAAAACACACGAAATAATAATATATACATATAATAAAGAATAGAACTGAATTCGAAAATAAATGTGAATGGTGGCATAAATTTCCTTTTATCGGTATGGATAATAAGCTATTTTTTTATTTCTGTTACCATCATTGTCACCTGGGAGTAACATATATAATACGAATATGTAGTTAAAATACAATTAACGTTTACTTCATTATTTCCAATCAACCTTTAACTCATACGTTTGTTTTGAAAATAAAAATCATCAGCATGCATTTAAATAAGATAAGTAAATTAAAGGGGGGGGGGGCAATGTAAACTACTGATTTTGATACGAATCCGGAAGTCGAAAAGTCCTATGATTGTTGTCTGATTTACTCAAGATAAGGTGAAAAAATAATGCTATGATCGATCAATTGATTTCGGTGATTAAATCAATGAGAGACGATAGCACACCGTTACAATTATTTTTCAGCGATACAAATGTTCAAACAGAACATTTAGTATTATTTTATGATTCATATCCTCATTGTTTTGCGTTAAAGTATGCAATAAAATACGACGTTATATCGCGACATGAAAATGTTATCGTAAATTAAAATCAGACAGTGACTTTTTTATGGTATTTTCAGATTATCCATGATCGTTTCACAAAAACCGGCTGCTTGATAATCACCAGTACAATTTGTGATTTCACTTAATCTACTTTTTATGTTGTTTTTCTCCCATAAATAAATTACTAAACTCCAACTTAACATACTGTTATTACATGTATTCAACATAACATTTTTCATCTCAACCAACTTTTAATGTTTACCAAATTGCAAACTTTACTGGTTTGTTTCACTACTTTATAAAGAAATATAATACTGATTCTATCCAGATATGAATTTGAAGGACGTATCTTATGACAACCGTGTATTTTTTAGGGCACCAGATGGGAAACAAGGCAACGGGCTGATTGTAGGCTTGAAACTCTCAATCTATCACCGAATTCTGATGTTGAACAAAGGCACTTCAATAAAATCTTTCTAGTTATCTATTACAAACCACTAAAAATTTCTATTCAACATTTTATGATAACTTTGATAAATTTGTTTATTTATAAGTGAGCACATACTATATAATTATTCCTGGAAAATGGAGCAATGAAATGATCTACTAATCAACTATGGCCATAGCGCCAATCATAGCATACTTTTCCGTGTACAACTCGTGTGCAACCAGTAATCAATTGAGGGAAATATATAAAAAGAACGCGAGAAGTTGATAAACAACGAGAATCGTGTGAAAATGAAATTTTATTGCCATAGGATATTTCACTGAACGTAAACATGCTTGAAATTTAATAAAGTAGCACTTGTTTCTGTCTCTGTTTCTGAAATAGACAATATTTCTTTTCAATATTTGAAAGCAATAATTCGCTGGTAAAATTAATTATACACAATTTTTTATAGTGACTAAAACGAGTGGCAGCAAGAACCACAGGCACAGTGCTCTATGGATATCAATAAACAATTAATTCTAAATGACGTACAATCGTGTTTTCGAGATAGTATACAATAGACGATAACGTGTGACATGGAAAATTAATCATTTACATATGTTGTAGCCGGTACCAGGCAGCGTGAGGGATGTTGCACTTATTCATTATAGATTGTGATGAGATGGGATATGCAATAAAAATCGTTTGACCATTGTACATATTTTAATGTGTTTGGCCATTGTACTTGTGTCGTTAATAAATGTGTAACTTGGTTATGCATCTTAACACTTAACTTAATTCTCCATAAAAATCAAAACTTAATTATCGCATCGCTTTGAGCTTTTTCTTTGTTTTTTTTTCTAGCCCATTATACTCGGTACACTTCTATTTTAGATTTGAAAACTGAATTGATATATAACATTACAGTTATTTCACTTGATTCAAAACTGATATTTAGCAGGTGAGTTTTTGCACCTGCTGTGTATCGAGGTTTTTTTACGGACGATCAAAGGGGCATAGGGTCAAAGGGGGCATGGGGTAACACATTCAAAATACAAAAAAAGAGCCTGTTAAAACCGGATGATGCTCCCCGAACAGGCTTTGAACACATGGAAACTACGTTTTGTTGATATATCTTGTAGTTTCAGAGTTATGTCCCGGGCAAAGCGCGTAGAGTAAAAATAAACAAAGGGCCTACTCCAAAAGTAGGCAAGACTTAGTTACGTTTCTTTTGCAAAGCACATCTACTAAACGAGATCTAACTACACACAAAGCTTCTTGTTGATACCTCTTGTGATTTCAGAGCTATGTCCCGGACAAAATGAATAAAGGGAAATAACTCCAAAATTAGGCTAGGCAAAGTTACGTTCTGTTATATTGCACATTTACTCTATAAGATCTATCTACCTATAAAGTTTCTTGTTGATATCTCTTATACTCTAAAAACTATGTCCCGGACAAAGTTCAAAGTGTAAGAAAGAACAAAGGGCAATAACTAAAAAGAGGCAAGGAAAAGTTACGGGTTTTTTTGCACTGCACTTCTACTTAATGAGATCTATACATCTACAAAGTTTCTTTTTGATACATCTGGTGGTTTCAAAGTTAATTGTTATATTCGTTTTTGGCTAAAGCGAAAACAACTTTAAACGGCTGCGCTCACTGCCTTGTTGTATATAACTAGCTGTGAGATTCATTAGACAACATAAGCTGGTATTGATTCATTTTATCTTGGGTTTCCATTTGAAACAAAAGTGAAAGGCCACAAGAGAGGAAAATGCACATAACATTTAATTAATTTTTACATATTTCTGTTACAAAAATAATGAAATTGCGATAAAACAGTTATTATAATATATGAAATTCGTAGGTTACGGGTGTATCACAGTGGCTGGGGCGACATCTCGGGATATTTCTGCAAAACAATCGTTCCCGCCTGACGGGCGGCAGAAACATCTCTCGATGTCGCCCAAGCCACTGTTATACCCCCGTAACAAACTCGTTACATATATTATTATTATTACATAACGTACGAGCTATTTTTCAACTTTAGTTTATATAGCCTAAAGGAAATAAATTAGATTCCCATACTCTCGATTACATATTTTTTGTCTGAACCTGCGAATTCATGATATTCCTTTCTCGTATAGCTCTTGTCAATATGTATTGTCACTGCATTACTCAAATACCAAAATGAATCACTAAAGACTTATTGATCATATAACACCTGTTAAAGAATCATTAACCATCTAAAAAAAATAAGTAAATGGGGAATGTTCACTTTGTCCTATACAGAATATATTGACCTTTTTGCTCTTACATATTCAGTGAGTACTCTCTGTAGTAAAGGGTTAGGCAATACGATTTTAAAGGTAACATGTACATGTATATCCATTATAAAGCACACGCAGTCACCCTCTTTGAACTCAAATGATCGCTAAAAACTTTGGTCAATGTACTTCATTTTTAAGTCTGACATATTTTGCGTTAGACATTATTTAAAATTGATATTGTAAATGGATAATGGCTATTAAAATCTTCTTTTTAATTTAAACATATTTTTTAGAGCTCGATTATGAAATAAATGTTTGCAACTTAATAAATCACTTTTCATTTCCGTTTACTAACCAGTAGTGGTGGGTAAATTGTGTGGAAAACATGGTCGTGACCTAAGTAGGGCAATATCACATAATCCTTAGGTTGAGTTGCAGACTAGGTCACTTCTCCTTGAAAATTGCTACACAGTTTCTCTGTAAATATCAGATCTTCAGACAAAGAATGTGTTTTTATAATCAAAAAAAAAAAAAAAAAAAAAAAAAAATGTCATGTTATGGATTCCTTAAATAGTTTCCACCCGAATATTAAATTCACTTACAATATTTCTAAAAGTTCGGTACCTTTTCTTGATGTTTCTGTATCTAAAGACGTAACAGGAAAAATTGTTACCGATATATTTTGCAAACCTACGAATATGCATTTGTATTTAGATTTTACATCCTCTCATCCTTTATCATGTAAGCGTGGTATCCCGTTTAGTCAAGCTAAACGTTATAGACGTGTCATTTCCGATGACGGTACTTTTAAGCAGTCTTTAGATACGTTAAATAGATATTTTTCTGATAGAAATTATCCTAAATCTATTATTGAGAAAGCGTTTTCTAAAATTGAAGGCATGTCCCAAAATGATGCTCTAAGTCCTGTCGTTAGAAATACTAGTTCGATAATACCTTTTACTGTATGTTTTAATACATCTCTGCCTAATATTGGTGAAATCTTAAATAAATATTGGGATCTATTACTTTTGTCTGATAAGGTAAGCGTTAAAAATATACATACCAAGTTCAAACCTATTTTAGCATATAGACGTCCTAAAAACATTCGAGATTATCTTATGAGAAGTGCTTTACTTGATCGCACATTTTTATCTAGCCAATGTTTACGAAGTAGATGTTCACATTGTAACAATATAATTGTTGGTTCCCAATTTAATAGCAGCATAACAGGTAGTTCTTTTGATTTACACAATGATGTTAATTGTACTACGCGTAATGTAATTTACCTCATTACATGTAAAGGCTGTAAAAAGCAATACGTAGGTCAGAACTAATCAAAATGTATCATGCAGAATGAATAAACATAGATTTGATATAAGAAATTGTGACGTTAATCCAGTTTCACATGTTGCGATCCATTTCGGATCAAACGATAATAAGTGTTCATTGTCAGATTTTTCATTTTTACCTATAGAAATTATAGACAACAACATGGACCGGTTATGTAAAGAATCTTTTTGGATCCATAAATTAAATACTATGATTCCAAATGGACTAAATAATAAAGTATTGTTTGATTTATAATAGGTTACATGAATATTAATATGTTTGTCTATTATCTTATTTTTATTAACACTGTCTAATAGACATCTGTATCACTGTTGATCCATTTTAATTCATGTACCAGCTTTATTTATAGCATAAATATTTGTTTCTACATGTTATCATAGTTTTGCCGCTAAACGCCATAACGTTTTTCGCGCGTTTAACGCGTGTTCCGTTATGACGTCGCTTCCGGTAATTTTATTATGTTTTGCACTGATGAAGGCATATAGCCGAAACGTTTGCAATTAAATTAAATTACTAAATGTTCGTGTTTGTGTGGCTTGTCTGATTATTTTTATAATCAACACACTTAAGGTGGGTGGGCACAATATAAATATATAGTCATTAAAAACGGCATTGTTTCTTAAGAAGGACCAACGTTACTCTACCCGTACTAAGGTATAAAGCTTCCATATATAGTTTGTACATACATGTACATTGTACTTTGATTAAAATAAGACGAGTTAAATGAGAGTTTTATGTATAACAATATGTGTCTGCGATAAGATATTTTACTTACAGTGATTTGGTCTATATCGAAAAAGGTCTGTTATACAATAAAGTAATACTTTGATAGTATTTTGTATCAGACATAACAACAAACTATGAAAGAATTATACTTGTACAAAAACAACGAACAAAGAATTATAACGAAATAATAATAATAATAATAGCGAACCTATCTACAACAATATAATACGTATACTTAGATATGTAAGCAATCATTTACAACCGTAACAAACAGTTTAAAGCAGGATTTTAAAAATTGATTGACAATTGTATTTGTTTCGTGTAATAATTGACATGTGAGTTTATATTTATAAGTGAGTTCTGTTTGTCAGTTTGATTACCTGTTTTAACGCCGATTTCAACACATTATTGGTCATACCTAGGGGGTGTAATGAATATTGCTGCATTAAAAATAACCATTTAATCATACTCAGAACTCTAAACTATGATCGTAATCGATGGGAAAGACAAATGTTAGAAGATATTAAAAATATAAATGAAGCACTTGAATAAAGATAACTAATTCTGAAACAAACATAAATGACGCTTTTTGTTTCTTGATACTCAGAGTAATCAACAAACATATGTGCCTTGTTCATAGAATGTCAAACATTATCATTTTCTGGCAAGTATATTTGATAAAAGTGCTTAAATGACAATAGTTCTGCCAGATACTCACTGCAATATATTCCTAGGGAATAAACGTGTCGTAATGATTTGGATTTTATTTAAATAGACGGACAAAACTAATGCATCACTTAAAAGACATAGATTAATTGAGTTACTTAACCTATCAGAGACAACAGGTTAAATGTTGATGCTGCACATCAAAGATGCCGTCAAATGATGTGAAAAAGTCACAGGTAATGTCAAAATCAGCATTGAAAATCGTTCCCTATTACAGTTGAATATCCGAAGCACTTATCATTTTTTCTCCATATTCTTGGTTTGTGCTCATTGGTCAATAATTAAGTTGCATATTTTTGTGAAAAAGTAGAACCTAATGCATAAATTCGCAAAGTAATGCCATGCCTGAAATTCTTAAATGTTTGTCTGTTGCAAAGACTGAAACGTCTGGCCGAAGCAAAATAAACTGGATAACAATTAAAATTGAAATGATTGGTATACTTAATAGGTGCAAGACAATATGTGCCGAGAGTATGTCCATTTAAGTATTGGTGGAAATTGCATAATGTTCGAATGATTTTGAGAACAAACTGTTCTGTTATATTACAAATAGTAAAAATATGTATGTAATATCAAATAATAGTTATAAATAAATTGTTAAATGTAATCAATTCTTAGTTGCATAGTGTTAACTTATTTATAAAGATTAAACTACTTGATTAAACACAAGATTGCTTTCAAGTATTCGCCTGGAATCTAGGTAAAGAACCACTAAATGTAATAAAAAAATCTAGGCAAAATAGAACACTCGTCAGTTACAGAATCCTTCAAAATAACCTATTGCAAATATTTGTGATAAAATAAACGTACATTTTTCACTTAGTTAATCTGTTTCATAACTTAAATGTTAATTATTTATTTTCATAATTTGCCTGTTTTGCAAAAAATATATCCGCTGCGCCCGTAGCGCAAAAAAAATCTCCGTTGCGTATTTTGGTCATACCCCTTGTTCCCTGCCCGAAACAAACAAAATACTCAAAACCAAGTCTAAAATTTTCCCCATTGCTATATGCATATCTACTAGACGCCGCGCCGCGTGCACGTGGCGTCTAATTACTGTTGAAATTAAAAGTTGTTTATGTTATGTATAAGGGATTCATCAATTGAACATGATGAATCTTTGCAATAGTTATTCGGTCTATAATTATCGTATAATTACATGTACATAATTCTTCAATATGACTGTTAGTTAACATCGTGATATTATTTTTCTGCAAAAAGTGTAGTTTTCAGGTTGATTGGCATGTTAGTATACAAACTACTTCTGACCATTACTATGACAAAGATATTACAAAGACATGCAAAACCATTCATGGGCAAGCCGTTGTTTCCTTGAGTCAGAAACTTTCATAATGATTAGTTTTTGTTGGATCAAAAGTGTTCTGGCTTACGAGTACATCTTTCAACGCAAATGAACTTGTAGAAATTGTGTATGAATTTAAAACTATAAAACATACAAAGAATAGGATTAATGTTTAGCTTACGTTCTAAAAGGAGTATTAAAATATCGATATTGATCAGTTTCAATACAATTAACGTTGTCATATTAATTTGTTGTAACAATGGTGTCTATTAAATATTTTGTTATTGTTTATTCACAACTCACATATTTTCTATACATATTATGCATATAAGTGATCATGAAGATTTAATTACATCTTACAAGTGTTTACGCGCACTCTCTTTGCAAATAATAGGGAGGACCACTCCCGCATAGTACTGTCGTTTGTACGCCAATCCAAAGAGAACTCAGATATAAATTGCGTAAACTAAAATCAATGTTCAGTTTCTTATATCACCAAATTACAGGCAAGTTTTCTTCACCAAAATATTACCATATTTTATTGTTTACACAGATATCTCAATTTGACAATTTTTACAGGCAGGTTTTTATTTTTCTCACAAATATACACTTAATATATACGAATGCAAAGTAAATGAATGACGTGTACAACATAAATATATTACAGTTTGCATTTATTCGCAAATATCTTTGATATCTGGTACATGAATAATGACATTTGTTGTTTTGTAAAAATATGTTATTTGTCATGTACACACGTTATCATGTTATAAGCTTTGATAATCAGAAATTCATTATTGATAATTGAGAATCATTATTACTTAACACTATCACTTAACCAAAAACTATTAAGGAATTTTGCAAGTCAATTAAATGGATTTATTAACCTAATTTGCATTTACCACTTTCGTCCATAAACACGGAGTCTGCAAAACTTTGTCATTTTAGGGCTTTATAGGGCTCCCCCTATTTTTGATTATAAGACAATTAATTCAATATAAAGATACAAATTCAAGGCTCAGTTATATCGAAAGGATTTTGTTACCATATTTTTGAAATACTAGTATCTTGTGTCATAATAAAATACACAATTATAACTTGTATATGCTCTCATTTTTATTACCTACAAAATCTACATAAATTCTTGGCATACTTGTAACATACGAACGTCATCAGTTTTATAAAAATATATTGATATGACGCTCACGAGACATTTCCTGAGAATTGTATGACACAAAATTCTATTATATCCATACATATTTCTCTTGATAGCTCATTATAATGGTTACATAGAACACTGTTAAGTAGGACCTAGATTTAAAGCCAGTGTGACCTGTATTTTCACCTTATTACACTTTGTCACGATATATGATAAACCAAAACTCCACGGAAAATAACATTTTATTTTAAAAGGTAATGTTATAAAGATTCATGCGATTTCCACGTTTTGACATATAAGCAAGTTTGAGCTTTGCCCTGTCAAGGTCAACGAATTTAATTTAATTGAATTGTGATAACTTGTTATTTGTACGGATTTGGTTCTGGCAAGAAAAATATCTTATATTTGACATTACGTCACCACTATTTTGACCGATGCCTTTGCCTTTTTGAGTAAGAAAAATAGAGCGTGGTACTCGTGTTGCCCTTGTTTGGTGTTGTTGTTTGTAGTTTTTCTTTTTATTATTTCCTCCCTGTTTATTGTGTTATTGCTATTTTAGCAATTCAGATATGAAACTTCGAATTTAGATTACACAAAGCTTTTCTATTAAAAGCTTGCTTTAAACATACGATATCTAATTATTATGAATACTACCTATCAAATAACAGTGACTGTGTCAACTAGAATAACGTCTTCAGCTTAATCTGTTTTATTTGGCTAATTAAACCCATACCTATTTACTGCACAATTCAATTTTCCTTTTGTGTTGGACAGTAATGAACTGTGTGGGTGAGTGTGGAAAGACAAAAGGTGCCAATATCAATAAATTATTATACAGTCTCTCCCATGATGATTGATATGATTGACTGTTGTTATTTATTCTCCCAGTTAAATCCCTTTACGACTGATTAAACTAGAATATGCAGAACGAAATGAACTTAACGACTTAATTTAAGACACACAGAATAGAAATATATTTTGGTAGCGTCTGGTGTCTGTGACAACGTTCTGTGTGTGCCAAAGAAAGAATAGGCGGCACAGAATTTTTTGAATCTTGAATAGAGGATATATTTCAAAAGCAATCAAAACAAAGTTTAAAGCGAAAATTGCAGACTCAGTTTGATTACGTCTGTAAATGAGAGATATGTAAAAGTCCAACACTTCTTCGCAACATTTACTTCGTGTAAGGATACAGTTGCACGTGTCACACAGTCCGAATCGACCAAAAAGAATCCAAAACTGTGCAATGGGAGGGCATCTAAGCCTTTATGACAAATTTTGATTAAACAAATAATGGAATTTTTTATATCTTGTCTTGGGCATTTTAGTAACTATTTTAGCGCTACAATATATCTATCAAATATTAAATAAAGAAGAATAGCTATAATGTATGCTTGGCATATCTTTAATAAAATGTTTTGCATGCATCACTTCAGTGCTGTACATTAAATAAAACACATGAAGAAATAGAACTGATAAAAGAAGAAGAAGAAAAAAAAACATGATTAGGACGGGATTGATTTTTTTTAATTTTCCCCGTAAAACTTTGATGTGTTTGTTTACTCTTTTTTTAGAAATATTCTATTTTTAGTAATTTATCGCATATAAATGTGGATAGTGGCATAACCTTTTTTTATAAAATAAAGTATTTGATTTGAGTTAAATGCAATATATATCCTACGAGTTAAATAAAAAATTCAAATTTGCGAAAAAAATAAAAATTTACTTTATTTTATAATTTCCAACCAACTTTTAAAATCATATGTTAAAAAAAAATCGGGGCAGCATTCAAAATATTGGTTAAAAATGAAAAAATGCTTAAAAACTCCAAAGGGGGGTTTTTAAAAAATTGTTTTAATTTGGGTTAAAAAAAAAATAACCAAGCTATAAAGATTTAGGTTTTACATGGTTGTATGGAAAAATGCATAAAAAGGGGGCAATAAAAACGAAAGTGTTTGCATTTTTTGCTGTAAGAAAATTTTTTAAACTAAAACATTGTTTTATCTTTCTTTTACTCCCGAGTCCCTTGAACGTTGGAAAAAATTTTATCAAAAGTCTTAAAAATTTTCAATTTTTTGTTTTTTTTTTTACGATAAAAGTATAACTTTTATGTTTTTAAAATTCATTAACATAAATTGACTTCAACCAACACAAAAACCGAAAACCCCTTTCTTAAAACCTCACAAGGGAAAAAATAATCGATATATTTCGAAACGGTGATAAATGTTCAGGTTTTATGACGGTTCAGACATATCACTAATAATAATGTATAATCGAATTGCCCATAAGGACTGCTCTTATTACGTCGAACGTCCAACTAGACAACGATGCAGTCTTGATAAATTTAAATGTCGTTACGACACAAATAATGGTGAATTTCATTGACAGCCATATTATGCCTCAGACACGAATAAGCAAATATGTGTTTTATACTGTTTGAATGATGGTGTTTTAGAACATATTAGATGCCATAAAGAAAGTAGGTCTAAATGTGAAATATTTCTGTCATAAAAGTAGCAAAACGTTAACAAAGTTGTATTTTAACTTCAATATAAACTACTTAATTTTGTGGGGCGTCCGTGGCCGAGTGGTTAAGGTCGTTGACTTCAAACCACTTGCCCCTCACCGCTGTGGGTTCGAATCCCGACAGGGACTTTGGATTCTTTCATGTGAGGAAGCTATCCAGCTAGCTTACGGAACGTCCGTGGTTCTACCCAGGTGCCCGTTCGTGCCTGAAATAATGCACGGAAGGGCACCTGAGGTCTTCCTCCACCAGTAAAGCTGGAACGTCGCGATATGACCTATACTGTGTCGATGTGACGTAAAACCCAAAACAAAAAAAAAAACAAACAAAAACTACTTAATTTTGGTATCTGTACTAATTGCCAATTAGTAACTGGTTTAAAAGATGATTCAGGTAATTGGATAATGAGTATATTTTTTGAAAACTATAACACGACATCATAAATAAAATACATTTTTAAAGAAATAAAAATAACAACATTTCGCGGGCATAATGTACCTTAAAGGAGGAAACTGTTCTGGTATGGTTAAACATTTTATAAGACAGTGTAGAAATAAACAAACTTTATTAGTCAAAGGCCAGTGCCTTTTATTTGATAGAAACAAATTAGATATTCATATTTCCATTATCAACACGATCTAACAGTTAATAAATTGTACCATATTCCAATTTTTTTACAAGAGTGAACTGGTACGAACTTATTGATCTAAGTGATACAAAATAAATATACATGTATATACAATAAGCTTATAATCAAAACCGGTTAACATGTCGTGGATAAGAACGAAAGAAAAGCGAGACTGTAGATTCCTTTCCACATCATAGACATGCACTTGATTTAGTTAATGTAGGTAAAACAGAATTCCTTAAGAAAGCCCAACACGGCAAAATTGAAAATGTTGCAGGCTTGGTTTGATGGACGATACTGGAAAGTGCAAATTACTATCCACGCCCCATTACACCGGCTTCAACACAAAAACATTTAAACACAAAAATGGTGAAATTTAGAAACATACGCAGATGTGTTCATGTGGCGGTTATCATGGAACATTCAATATGACACAGTAGTGCTATTCCATGAAAAGTGGCGTATGGTCCCCAAGTACAAGAATGCGTGTGCCCTAAACGCCAAACAATAGGCGTACTGAAATGAAATGGAATTTTAAATGAGATCAGATGATATGAAGCATATCACAGACAAGACGTCAAAAGACAAATTTAAAAAAGCAGGCAACATACACTAAAGGCGATTATACAGTATACAGGAACCATCCAAGTTTAAAATGGCCAAATCTTAGAAACTAAAACTACCACATAGCACGTATTCACAACAAAAATGCCGTGCTGAACGATCTTCAAGCAACGAAAATATAACATCTTTGATTAAATGTACGGGGAGACTTTTAAACGTGAAAACCGTACATGTCATTTAACATGGAAAAGTTTGTATTATTATTGCAGTTGTAAATGTAAGCTATCGTCCACATATCCCCCACTGCCAAATATTCCTTTTATCCCCCTTTCCCCTACCACTGTCTCTACCAACGGTTGGAGTAAAATACATAGCACTTCAAAATAATGTAAATAGTATTAATTTGAATAAAAAATACAACAACAAAAAAACAACAACACAAAATAAACATTATATGTTTTTAGCTGGTATCATTACACGGAGATGAGCCACATTATTTTTACTGTTTTCTTAAAACAGAATGTATCTAAAAGTAATAAATCATTGTACTTACATAAATGTACATTAACCAAATATTACATATTAATCTTATGTTTATTAATCAGTTTGTTAACAGATAAAATTGGCAAGGTTCCCATTAGTTGATATTGTGTGAACAAAATTATGCCCTAAACCTGGTGTTTATGTAATTTTGTAGGTTCTATCTTAGTACAAACCTGTAACAATACCTATTCAATATTTTAAGTTAAATTGTGTATTTATAAGTGAGCACACGATGAAATATAATGTGTTTTTGTAAATAATATCAGAAACAAAGTCATGCAGTCATTGTCTAAAATAAATGCATTTTTTAATTAAGAAAAATCATTGCAATGGAAAGGAACAATTATTAGTATGGAAAACTGGAAAAATGGTATGATCTATTGGTTTCGGAAGATTACACGACAGCGAAATATTCCTAAATATATGTTGTCAATGTACTACTCAAATAGCAAAAGATCCTTACATGGTGATTGGTCATTTAATACAAAATTATAACGGTCCGTAACACAGCACGCTACTATTCTTAGTATTTGAGACAACTAATTCAGACTTACAACATCTGTGATAACCACAGGTAACTAGCGTGTGTAATTTTAGCCCATTCCCTTTAGTTCTGTTAGAGATATCCACTTCCACGCACAAATCAAACCCTTTCATATACATAATATAATGACCTTTTTTAATTTGCTAAATAATGTATACTGTATGCTCTCGGTAATGAAGGGTAAGGTGATATAGAAACGTGATATGTCAATGTTCTCGTACTTACATAACCAGTCACAGTTTTTGAACTCAAATAAAAAGAGCTTTGATCAATGTACTTCAATATACAAGCATATGCATTTTCCATTATCTAAAATGGATATTTTTGATGGATAATGATTGTTTCGATATTTCAATATAAAACAATTAAAAAGATAATTGGTCATAAGTTTAATGCTTCATCGTAAAATGCCAATCTTTGATATGTGTTTATAAAATTACTATCCTTGAATTTACAGCTACAGGTTTTATCTTAAAATGATGAAGACCTGTTTTAAACTTAAAAAAAGTTCAGCCAATTGTTTGCTGTTAGAATAAATTAACGTTTGTCCATTTCCGTCAATGAAAGTCTTTATTCTCAAAATATTGTTTAACAATGCATAAAAATACCCATTTTATCATCATTTTTCATTACTCAGTACTCTTTTATGTATGGTTGTGATCGATTACACACATTTATAAAGATATAGAATCAATATAAAGGAAGCAATTGAATAAAAATGAATAATAATAATTATGAAAATGATAGATATGTAAGGAAATATATCGTAAAAGGTATAGAAAGTATAAATTTCTTTGGGATTCATTAATCAGAAATGTAGAGGTGACGAAGTATAGTTTACACCACCAAAAATGTTTTTTTTTGCTAGATTCATACATTCACTATAATCATATGTTTATTCATCAAACCTTTGTAGGGTTGGGGAAAGATGGCTAATTTGTTAGGTATGTCTTTTTCAAACATGTCATATATCGTGGGTCTAAGCCCTACTGTAGAGTCATGAAACTTAGTGGTCAATTTGCACTATTAGTTGTTAGTTTAATTATCAATAAGCGGATTTGAGAGGCATGCATGTATAATATAATCTATACTTAACCTTTTATTGGATCATTGATTACAATAATTAATTAATTTCAAAATTAAATAATGTTTAAGTCGGTGTTGGCTGGGGGTCGTAAGACATGTTGTACTAACCATTAATTCTAATGAACAAACTCAAGCAACCCGAGTCTGCAATTTTCATTGTTCTCTTGGGATCTGACCTTGTTCAGATTTTCGTTGCGTTGATCCATAAACATATGTTCTGTTACATTCACAGATCAGGTAGAAAATAATTTGCTCGATGATTGCCCTTGTCCATCACGTTAAATGCTGATACAGAAAATGAGACAATGGTGCAATTATATTATTTGATGATTATGTCTGCAATTAATTCCTTGTGGAAAAACGTGTCGTAATGGTTTGGTTTTGTTTAAATAGACGGCAAAACTGATGCATCACTTACAGGACATAGAATAAACGAGATACTTTACATATCAGAGACAATAACTGTTGAAATGCAACGTTGATGATGTGCTGTATTAGGAAAACATAGGTCATAAATTGAATATAAAAAGACTTTTAATGTAACTTCTTTCCTGCATTACGATGAATTTTTGCAATATTTATTAGGTCTATAACTACCGTATAATTATATGTACATGCTTTTCAATGTGACATTTTGCCAACATCGCGATATTATTTTTCTGCAAACATTTTAGTTTTCAATTTGATTGGCATATCGTTATACAACATACTTTTAAACTAACAAGTATAAATTGTAACAAAGATATTACAAATACATACACGCTGTGGTTTTCTTGAGCCAGAAACACGCATAATGCTTATAGTTCCTTTGATTAGAACTATGAACTGAGAGTATTCGTGGGTTATAGCTTTTAGCCAAAGACCAACAAACAGAAAATCTGTAAGAATTTAAATCTATAAAACATACAAAGAATAGCATTAATGCTTAGCTTACGTGAAAAAGGAGTATTAAAACATCAATTTTGATTAACAGTTTCAATACAGTTAACAAAGTCATATTAAATATAGTTTGTTGTAATAAAATTGTCATTTAAATACTTTGTTCTTTGTAAGTGTATACATCATGTACATATTATTGTTTATTGTATCTATAATACATATTATGCATAAGTGAACATGAAGACTTTATTACTTAAAAGCACGTTATTTTCAAATTATAAAAAGTGGATAATTTACATGGAAAAGGTTTCTAATGTCTGTAGGAGTTTAAAAATGTTTGAGGACAAACTCCAATAATTATTTAACAGTCTTTGTTTACGTAGAATATGTAACGCTTATGAAATAAGCTATTTGATTTGCATATTATTTGGGAGAAAGGTTTCTCGAACGACAAAGTACCGACAAAAAATGACCAAAAAAGTATAAATTTTGTAACCACTGCGTCCAAACAGGTTACAATGAAGTTCCCTGTGGCTGCTTTTTAACTGCCAAGAACAAAAAAAAAACACCTGTATATTCTTCCTATGGATATGTATGCCTTGATTATTCATATACGGTATGCAATCATGTATTGAATGAAATTTTCAATCTAATGGGTTTGAATAATAAATGAGATTTATTAAGTCTTTAAAGGTAACTAAGTTCACTTGCGGCCTCTTTCCTGTAAACACTTCCTTTTGTGCACTTTGATTAATAATTTATTTGATAGCACAAGTTCTGTAGAAAAGTGATTTCTCAAGGGTACAAATGTGGGTGGTTTCCATAGATGTATTAATAATAGAATGTTCATTGAAACAATAAAGGAATTCTTTGCTATAACTGCAATGTAAAATAGTAGTTAACATTTTGAAAAAACCCAAATTTAACTTATTATTAAAGTGTTAAATATATGCAGTTGAAAAAAACAACATTATTAGTTAAAAGGCCAGGGGTTTAGATACAAACAAAAAACATTTATTATCAACAGGATCTCGTTTATAAATTGCACCATACAATATTACAAGGTAATGACGAATTATATTTAAAAATTAAATACAACACCTGAATCTTTGCTGTTTTATAAATTTTAGCTTTCAAGTTTTTCAACGAAGTGGTGAAACCCCTGAAAAACTTTTTCTCGATTTAAGTTACAGAATTAAATATAATTAATCATTGTTTTCATCTTTGTATAGCATGATTTACTTTACAAAAGCTTATAATCAATTTAACATGTTGATTAGAACGAACAAGTTCTGTTTTATCTATTTTATGTAATCCTTGACATAAACATCCTTTTTCGAATTTAAACGATTTAGAAAGAAAATAAATTGTAACATGTTTTCGTTCAGTTTGATGACGATACTGGAAATACGTTACCAATAACCGGCTTAACAGAATCGAGTTTAACATGTCGTGAAATGAACGAAAGAACACGCAGATGTGATTCTTTCATGATATAACAATTGCACTTGATTTCATGAAATGCCTATGGTAAATAAAGAATCATCCCTAAGAAAAACACTGCTAAAATTTTAATGAATTTTGAGGCTAGGTTCATGGACGATAGTGAAGCCTGCAAGTTACAATCTAAAGCCGCCATACTTTAAGTTAATATTAAAGGTACTAGCAGTCCTAATAAAAAAAAGAATGTTCATGTTAAACCCAAAGGCCTTTCTTTTTAATGTAGTAAATAGTAGTTTAAGCAATTTGAATAACTTTTAAATGGAGGTAATCATTTTACTACTTAATGTTAAATATATGCTAAGATATATATGTAACTATAGTTGACTATTGTTTCGATGGTTAATTCCAAAACTATGCACAAAGTGAACATCTCATTTGTTCTTTTTGCAGCCTAAACAATATACTGATATTTAGCAATATTTCTTTTCTTTTAACTTTATTAATATGTTCTTACTTCGGATATATAAGCGTTGATACTTGAGAAGTTTTCCTTTCAATATATGGTCGAAAATATATTGATATATCCTGTTGCTAGATGCTGACGTAAGCCCTTTTTTAGTTTGCATTCATCTTAGTTTATTAAAGAAATAGTTTAAAGTAAGACTCTAAAATGCAACTTACGCTTGAACTCCTTCGACGTTATAAAAATGTCAGACAGACTCAAATAATGATGTTGGTATATTTCCTTTTGAGTGAATGAGACGTGCAAGAAATCATTGTAAAAAAACTCCCAAAAATAACAGTAAAATATTTTATTCCGAAATTCTGATTACGTGCAGTTCTAATGTTTGTTAAAATTGCTACACTTGTTTCATTATAACTCATTCAAGAACCGATCATAAGATTAGGTAAACAGCATAATTCAACCATTTTTACATTTAATAAAAACTATTTCATTTGATAAAGCTTGATACGCTTGATACGCTTTAAGCTACGAATTGGACTTGACCTATAATTAATTTCATTCAAGATATTTTAGAATTATACAAATTCATCATACAAGATGAAGATTACACTTACAAGATTTATGTTAAAGTAAAATGGCACCAAATTAATCAAACAAGGAATCTTCGTTCTGTCAAAAGTTCACTGGCTTTGTATGGAATATATGCTACAATATATGGAAGTGACACACTCCCCCAAAGTATTTTCGTTTGTACAACACTCGAAGAGAACTCAAATATAACATGCGAAAATCAAAATCAATGTCCAGTTTCTTATATCACCAAATTACAACACATGTTTTCTTCAGCGAAATGTTTACATATACATTATTTTACAAAGATTTCACAATTTGACAATTTTACGGCAGATTGTTATCCCACTTATACACTTAATGTATACGAACAAAAATGTCAACCAATATATGTTTATGAAAAGTTAATGAATGACGTGTACAACACAATATAAAATATATTACAGTTTGCATGTATTCGTCATTATCATTGATATCTGGTTATTAACGTACCGCAATATTCATGTATAATGACATTTGTTGTTTTGTAAGGATATGTTATTTGTCATGTACACGTTATCATGTAATAAGTTTTAATTATCAGAAATCGAGAATTGAGAATCATTATAACCTAACATTATCACTTAACCAAGGATTATGATAGAAATTTGCAAGTCTATTAAAGGGATTTTTTAACAATGACTTTGGTGTCAGGTTCAATGGGCGGTAGCTTTGCATTTACCACTTCCGTCAGTGAACAGGCCAAATCAAACCAAGTCCGCAGCAGTTCACCATTTCGGGCTTCCTTTATGGCTTTCCCCACATTTTTTATTGTTATACAATTAATTTAATGTAAGAATACAAATTCAAAGCTCGGTTTTATCCAAAGGACTTTGCTAGCATTTGGCTTTTTAAATATCTTGAGTCAGAAGAAACAATACACAACATGAACATGTATTTACATGTTCTCTCATTTTATAACCTACATCATCTACATAAATTCCTGGCACATTAGTTACATACGAATGTCACCAGCTTTATGAAAATATATTGTTATGACACTCAAGGGACATTTGCTGCGAATTGTGTGACACCATATCCTGTTATATTCAAACAGATTTCTTGATAGGTCATCACATGTTTATATAGAACATTTTTTTTCCATTATGTAGGAACTAAATTTATAACAAGTTTCAATTTTATTTTCAATTTTTTGCTCTTTGTCATGACTACAAAACTAAACGGAAAATAACATTTTACCGTAAATGTAAGGTTATAAAGGATTCAGGCAATTTTTACGTTTTGGTGTGCATATTTAAGCTTAACCCTGTATGATAATGATCAAACCATGTAAATTTTATTGAATTGTGTTAACTAGATTATAAACGGATTTGATCCGGGCAAATAATATCTTATCATTGACATTGCATCACAGCTATGTTTTCGAGACCTTTGCCTTTAAAATAAAAAAGTGAAGCGTGGAGCCCGCTTGCTTGATTGCGGCCATTGTTGTTTTTAATCTTTGTCTTCTTAAAGTTGTTTGTTATTGCCAATTTAGCAATTTCAAATATATAAACCACGCTTTTCGATTACTAAACTTTTCTTAAACATACACTTTATACAGTATAAAAATAAAAGTGACTATCTCTACTGTATTTGCTTTGTTTGGCCCATTTAACCCGGCACAATTCAATTTTCCTATTGTATTGACCATAAATGAACTGTGTGGGCGAGTAGGGAAAGACAAAAGGTGCCAATATCAATAAATTATTATACAAGCTCTCCCTTTGGTGTTTGATATGATTGAATAATATGACATTTTTTTCTCCAAGTAAAATCACTTTACGACTTATTAGACTATAACTTGTAGAACGAAATTAACTTAACGACTTAATTGAAGACACATATAATAAGATAATACAAAAATGTAGTTTGATAGAGTGTGGTTTATGTTACAATGGTCCGTGTGTGCCAAAGAAAGGATAGGCGCCACAAATTTCCTTTTTTAATTATCTAGAATAGAGAATATATTCCGAAAGCAATCACAGCAAGTTAAAAAGTGAAGACTGCAGACTCACTTTGATTGAGTATTCAAATGAGTGACATGAATGATATTTGAAAGTGCAACACCTCTTATCTGTAGTTGTCTGTCCTCAACATAATGAAGTAATTAAATCAGTAATTCCGAAGGACCAGAACAATATTGAAGCACTACTTAAGTTGGAAATATTTGCACGTGTTCGCCCGGCCAACTGTCACACTGTCCGACTCATTATTACTTAACACTATCACTTAACCAGAAACTATGAAGGAAAGTTTAATATCCGGTTTTATTAATTGTAAGTCCATTTGTTAACAATGACGTTTGGACTAGGGAGGGTAGACGGTAGCTTTGTATTTACTGCTTCTATCCATGAATAGGCGAATTCAGACCGAGTCGGCAGCATTTTATCATTTTGGGCATTCTTTATGGGTTCTCCCCTATTTTTGATTATGATATAATTATTTTTAAATAAGAATACAAATTTAAAGCTCGGTTTTATCGGAACGACTTTGCTAATTTTTATTTAGATATCTGGAAACATACTGTAATTAAGAGAACAATAATTACTCTCATTTTTTATAACTTACTATATTTACCTACATTCCAAAAACCACGTTTACAGATCACTCAAATAAGTATTTATAGTGTTTGCTAAATATGCAATATATTAAGTAAAACAAATAAAAGTGACTGTTCTGTCTAAACTAGAATAATGCCTGTACCTTAATTTGCTTTATTTGACCATCCCCATATGCTGCACAATTCAATTTTATTACTGTATTGAACAGAAAATGTTGTAGGTGAGTCTGGAAAGACAAAAGGTGTCAATATAAATAAATTATTATACAATATATCCCATGATGTTTGATATGATTGAATGATATGACATATGTTTTAATTTTACTCCCAGTTACTTCCCTTTATGGCTGATTAAACTAGAACATGTAGAACGAAATGAACTTAACGACTTAATTTACTACACACATAACAAATGATATTTTGATAAAGTGTGTTTTCTGATAAAACGGCCCGTGTGTGCCAAAGAAAGGATAGTCGCCATATATTTCTTGTTTAATATCTAGAATAGAGTATATATTCCAAAAGCAATAAAAAAAAAGTTTAAAATTGAAAATTGCAGATTCTGTTTGATTAAGTTTGTGCATGTCAGATATTGAAAGTTGCAACATATCACATCCGCTTAAAGATCCTGTATGTTTTAGTGATTGATATTGTTACTGTGTGTATACCACACTTGCAAAAAATTATAAATGTGTATATTATTATGCAAATAAAACAATTTTCAAACATCGAAGAATATGTAAAATGTGCACTGCAAATATTTTTGCACATTATATTTAATCAATAAATTATATGCATTCATTCCTTATTGGAAATTTTGACTTATAATTTATAGAAAATAAATTTCTAATTACTTACCTTTATTTACATGAAATACTAAATTCGGTAATATCTTTATAAATAATGCTTATTGCAACTTACAATATTGACAAATCTCAATTTGAGCATCATATTTATGAAATAAAACCATGAAAAAAAGTGTTACAGGATATTTAAGCAGTATCAAATTCTCAACACAATGAAGTAATATAATCAGTCAAGAAAAAAAATATTGCAACATTTCTAAGGTTGGAGATATATTTGTGCCTGTTTGTCCGTCAAACTGTCAAACTGTCCGACTTGGCCGTTCGTTCGTAGACTTCAAAAACTGTGAAATGGGAGGGCATCTAAGTTCTATCGACATGTTTCTATCAAATATTTTATGAATGTTTGTTTGACATTTTTTGGCTTGGGCATCATAGTAACTATTTTAGAGCTACAAGGCACGTGTTGCATGTCTAGATAACACTGTAAATGCATTCATCATTTAAGTGCCATATATTTAATAAAATACATGGAATCTAAATATATGTTAAAGAATAGAACTGAATTCGAATATAAATGTGGATTGTGGCATAACTTTCCTTTTAACAACATGTAAATTAAGCTATTTGTTATTTGTGCTACCATTCATAATTCACCTAGGATTGACATATAGAATACAAATATGTATAAAATAGAATTATTGTTTATTCTATTATTTTCAATCAACCTTTAACTCATACGTTTGTTTTGAAAATAAAAATTAAAATCTTCAGCATGCATTTCAATTAGATGGATAAAATAAGGGGGGGGGATGTTAACTGCTGACTCTATTACGAATCGGGACTTCGAACTGTAGTCGAAAAGTAAAATACCTTTGCAAGGTCAGTCCAACCAAAGGTTATCTGCTATGATTGATGTCTGATTTACTCAAGATAAGGTGAAAAAATAATGTTATGATAAATTGGTTTCGGTGATTAAATTAATGAGAGAAGATAGCACACGGTTACAATTATCTTCCTGCGATACGATTTGTCAAACAAAAACATTTACGATTATTTTTTATTAATATCCGCATTTGTTTTGTGTTAAAATTTGCATTAAAATACGATGTTATATCACCATATTGAAATGTTATCGTAAATTAAAATCAGGCAGTGAAGCTTTTGTTGGTATTTTCTGGTTATTCATGATTGTTGCTCACAAAAAGCGGCTGTTTTGTAGTCACCAGTACATTAGTTAATTTTACTTAATCTACTTTGTATGTTTTTATATAAAAGTTACACTCGATCAACTTAACATACTGTTGTTACATGTATCCAACATGACATATATCATCTCAATCAACCCTAATTGCAAACTTTACAGGTTTGTTTCGCTACTTTATAAAAAAAAACATATATTACTGATTCTGAAGGATTTTCATTTTAAGTTTACGTACGAGTAAACGTATAATATAGGTCATAGTGCACATTGTATTCACACACATAGATTTAACTTCAAACACAGGCAAATATCTGAATAAACTATATACATAACCTCATATGGGATATATGTTCGATATATTACGTCAAATGAACCAATAGAGTAGAAACTAATGGAAAACAGTGATAAATGAGCAGGTTTTATGACGGTTCAGGCACGCCCACAAGGACTACTCTAATTTCGTCGATTGTTTTACTTAACCATTGATGCAGCAAATATGCAGTCTTGATTAAATGTCGTTACGATACAAAAATAATTATTAATTTCACTTAAAGGCACATTATGCCTCAGACACGAATACATTTTCCTTCCTAAGTAAAAACAAATATGGGCTTTTATAACGTTTAAATAATGATTTTAAAGCATCACATAAGAAAGTAGGCTCAAATGTCAAATATACTTGGCATAAAAGTAACAAAATATGAACAAAGTTCTACTTTTACTTCCATACAAACTACTTAATTTAGATGTTTGTACTTATTGCCAAAAACTAACAGATTCTAAAGATGTTTCCGGCAACTGGTAATGAGTTTATTTTGGGAAACTATAACACGAAATCAAAAATAAAATACCTTTTTGACAAAAAGGAAAAAACAGTATTTAATGGGCATAATGGGCGCTGAACAATAAAACATACTGATATGGTGAAATTGCGGATACGGGTGTTAAAATAAACAAATAATTATGTCAAAGGCATGCGCGTTTTATTTGATATAAGCAAATTACATATTCGTATTTCCATAATCAACAGGATATAACAAAGACTAGAAATAAAATCAAATGATATAAGGTTTGAATCTTAACCCAAGCTTAGATAAAATGTTTAAACGATTTTTATTTGAAGGTATTTTAGCACGATAAACATAATAGCTTTTGGAAAACAAAATGAGTAAATGATCTGAAATTTTGCAATCAAGTTACATCAGATGTTATAAAATTCTAATAAAAACTCACTGGAGTCTCTTTAAAGTATTTCATAAAATAAGAATTGAAGAATTGTTGACTTAGAAATGTATTACGCAACAATGATGTATCAAAGCTGTAGTTGATTGATCTATGTGAATTAAGTGATTAAATCTCAGACAGAAAATGTGTTAATGAGGCCGTGCAACTGATTAATTATTGATAACATGTTCTATCATGTGATAACGACACAATATATAAAGTTACTTAAATGCCTCAAGGAATACAATAAGAATTATAGTAATTTAACAATGTAGGGTTTGCAATGATGAGTTTGATTTGATTTGAAGATAAGTGACTTTTATTGATTAGAGTGATATAAGACTAATTTAAATCGACGACAGAGATTTTTTCACAATTATATTTCTAGTAACTTTTTTCACTTAAACGACATATAATGAATGACATACTTCAAATAATAGAGACAATAACTGCTGTAGTCCAAAGTTGATGATGTTCTGTATTAAGAAAACGTGGGTCACAAGTTGAATAGAATAACTTTTTTATGTAACATTTTCTTCCTGCGTTTCGATTAATCTTTGTAATATCTATCTGATTTATTATAACCGTATAAGTAACAGCACATGATTTTAAATGTAACACATTTCAAACATGATACGTTATTCTTGTTTGAGTTTTCTTGTTTAATGGCATATCTGTTAACAGTATACTTTTGACAATTTGCATATATAAATCGTAACATATCGAAATGATGGCCAATATATCATTTTTTTTATTTAGATATGTTATTAGTTTTGTTCACATTTATAACAGTATATTATCATCATATTTGTTCGAAAATAACACAAGGGTTAAACCACAAATTCTTACCGCATTTTCAGCAAATTGTTCTTCCGAAGATATTACAAAGACATTCAAAGCAGTTCATGAGCAAACCATTGTGTCCTTCAGCAAAAAACTGTTTTTAATGCTTATATCTGGTTGGTACCAAGAACAGAATTGAGAGTGTGTCTGGTTTATAGTTGGTTGGAAATCGAACTAAAAGAAATTTTGCATCAACTGAAACATACAACATACAAAGAATAACATTTTAGCTTGCGTTAAAATGGGAGTGTTATAAAATCGATACTTAATAGTTTGAATACAATCAGATTAATTTGAAATCCTGAACAAGATTTGTTAACATATTAAAAGAATTTAAGTATTTGAGAAGCAACTTAAGACTTTAGAAACAGCAATATTTGTAAGTTTTACGTTTAATTTCATAATATCAACATTGAGAAGCATTTCTGCTATAAGTATTACTACCAGAAGATAATGTTGTACAACATTTGTACAAAAATGCAAGGTAATTATCATGTTTTCATACTTTTGTCTGAGATCACTATAAGTGGGTCAAAATAACAAGAAGTGGTATCTAAATTCAACATAATAAGAAAATGTTTACATATTCTTATGTTTCTATTAATACCAGAAAGTCTTACACTTTCTATTTAAAGATAATGGGAGCAAAGTCTCAGACAAAACATCTCATACCTTTGTGCATTATCTTTACCAACATGTAAGTAACTTTCGTACAAATTTTCCTGTTTAACAATATATCAAATTATTATGAATATTGTATAATTAAAACTATAATAATGTGTTTAGCTTAATCTGTTTTATTGGGCTAATTAAACGAATCCCCATATGCTGCACAATTTAATTTTCCTATTGTACTGAGCAGAAATGAACAGTGTGGGTGTGTCTGGAAAGACAAAAGGTGCCAATATAAATAAATTATTATACAGTCTCTCCCATGATGAATGATATGATTGAATGATATGACATATATTGTTATTTTTTCTCCCTGCTAAATCCCTTAACGACTGATTAGACTAGAATATGCAGAACGAAATGAACTTAACGACTAAATTTAAGACACACATAATAGAAATATATTTTGGTAGACTGTGGCTTCTGTTACATCGGTCCAGGTGCGCAAATGAAAGGATAGGCGCCACAGATTTTTTTTAAATATCAAGAATAGAGGATATATGAAAACAAAGTTTAATAGTCGAAAATGCAGACTCAGTTTGCTAATGTCTGTATATGAGAGATAATTACAAGTGTAACATCTCTCATCATCATCATTTACTCAAATAGTAATAGTATTCAGTCTTCAGCACAATGGAAATAGTAATCTAGAAGGACCAGGAAAATTTCGCAAAACCACTTTGGTATGTGATTATATTGCACGTTTCCGTCAGTCCCACAGTCACACTGTCCGACTCGACCAAAAAGTCTACAAAACTGTGGAATGGGCACTTGGCCTTAAGGACAAAATTTAATCAAATAGATAATGAAATTTATTTATATATTTTTGTGTTTGGCAATAAATATGTAGATTAAATAGAATAAATACAAAGCACGCTGTGCATATTTTTAAGACAATTGTATGCATGCATCACTTGAGTGCTGTACATTGCAAAAAAAAAAACACACATGTATTTCAAATATATAATAAAGAATAGAACTTAATTATGTTCGAAAATGAGTTTTTCGTTTTACAAAAAAGAGATTATATTGGAACGGGAATAGATTAATTTCGTAAAAGTATGATATGATTGTCTAATTATACACATAAAATGGTAATTCATATTTGTACATCATGATCTGAATCGGTCACTGCGAAATGTAATTAACTGTTCATTTAACCGAGCTGAATTTATGCATGGAGATTTGGAATGGTCAATAAGTTATAACTTATTTCAAATTGTCGGACGCTCCGATTATGAAATAAATGGTTATTTCTTTGGTCGGAAATAGTTTTCGTTTCTTTTACAAGATGAATAATTCATGCCACTATAGTTTGACATTGAAGTACTTTTTAATAATATTTTATTTTAAGTAATTAAACGCATATAAATGAGCATAGTGGCAAACTTCAACTTACATTGTATATGTGTTGAAAAAAAGGCATGCATTTGAATAAGAAGGAAATGTTAACTGCTGACGCTGATACAAATCGCAAATTTAAACTTAAAGAGTCGAAAAGTCAAATACGTTAGAAAGACCAATCCAACCAAGGACATCTGTAATTGCTGTCTGATTTACGCGTAGTAAGGTGAAAAAGTAATGCTATGATAAATTGATGTCGGTGATTAAATTAATAAGAGAAGATAGCACACGGTTACAATTTTTTCTGCGATACGAATTATCAGACAAACACATTTACGATTACTTCATGATTCATATTCACATTTGTTTTGCGTTAAAATTTGCAGTACAATACGACGTTATATGAACATACTGAAATGTAATCTTAAATTAAAATCAGGCAGTAAAGTTGTGGCTGGTAATTTCTAATTATTATAGATCGTTGCTGACAAAAACAGGCTGTTTAGTAATCACCAATTCAATTCGTAATTTTACTCGATCTTAGACTAAATGTTTACCAAATTGTACATACAATCTACTTGTTTTGTTTAGGTACGTTATAAAAAAAGTATAACTGAGTCTTAACAATTTTCATTTTAAAGTGTTTTTTTTTGTACGAGTAAACATATATAGCCTATAATGCGTATCATATTCACTAACTTCAAACACAGACAAATACCATAATGACCTATATCCATAACCACTCATGGGATGTATAATCCATATATTTCGTCAAATGAACTCATACATGTGGGTTACAGGGGACTAAAATAATGAGAAACAGGGATAAATGTGGTGTTAATGACGGATCAGACATATCACCAGTAATAATATTAAATCGAAATTGCCTATAAGGACTGCTGTAATTACGTCGAACGCTTCAACTAAACCATTGATGTAACAACAATGTAGTCTTGATTAATGTCGTTACGACACCAAAATAATGATCAATTTCACTTAAATGCACATTATGCTTCAAAAACGAATAAAGTGGTATTATTAAAAATAATATAGGTTTCATACCGCTTAAAAAATGGTTGGATGCCTTCAAAAAAAAAAAAGATAAGAAAGAAAGAGAAATATATTTGTTATAAAAGAAGCAGAATTTTAACAAATTTGATTTCAATACAAACTACTTTAACTCGATATCGATACTTATTTAAAAAAGTAAAAGGTTTAAAAGATGATTCATGTAGTTGGCAAATAAGTATATTTTTGGAAATTGTAACGCGACATAATACATTAGATAACTTGTTTGAGAAATAGAAACAATAGCATGTCTCGGGTATAATGGACCTTTAAAAAGAAAAACGTAATGGTATGATACAACATATGACAGTGTTAAAATGCACCAATATATATACATGTAATATATATAAGCTAAAGGCCAGTGCGTTTTATTTCATGAAAACAAATTAAATATTCATATTTCCATTATCAATACGATCTAACAATCATCAAATTATACCATATTCCAAGTTTTACAAGGCCGAACTGGAACGAACTTATTGATCTAAGTGATACAGTATAAATATACATACACAGTGAATCTTTGTCTGTTGTTTTCTAATAAATACTGTTTCTGGTATTGTTAAATGTTTTGCAACGACAGGTCTATACACTATTATTCTCATTCGAATGTAGACTTTTAAATAGTGTGTGTTGTATAGTTATTAGACAATTGTGATGAAAACCTATGAGTAACATGTTTGTCTCGATGTAACCTTACACAATAGATATAGTTTAAACATTTAAAAAATAAATAAATTATACAACATGAATGTACATTTACTATATAGTATATACAAGTGGTCAAACATCAAAGAAATATAAAATGAAAATGTCGTTGATAGAAAAAAAAGTGTGACTGAAATAGATTCATTTCCACAACATAGACATAAACTTGTTTTACTGAAAATGTTAAAATCAAAACCTTACGTGTCATTAATACGTTTGTATTATTACAGCAGTGTTAAATGCAAGCTATCGCCCACCAAAACCCTCCCCTTGTCCCAACCCCTGTCTCGCCAACGGCTGAAGTAACGCATGATAGGTCAACATGATAGGATATGTGTTATTTTGAATCAAAAAATATTTTCTGTTTCAAGTTTCAAGTTTCAAGTTTTATTGAATATATATCCCAGTTTGCATTACAATACAAAAACATGAGACAAATACATTTGTATAATAATAAATAATAATAAACAGTCACGTGAACATGTGAGGGCAACACTGTATGAATATTTTACATGTAAATATATATTTACAACACTGTATGAATATTTTACATGTAAATATATATTTATTATAATGACCTAATGTAATCTACAAGAAAAAGAAAGGGAAAAAAACAATCTTCCGAAATGAGTAATGCCTAACTGTGTCTGCTTGATTGTTATTGTTCGGTGTTTAATCTATTTTTGTCAATTATCTAATTGATGTAATTTTTGATTGGTCAACTTTGGCTGTCAATGACACGCGTTTTGTGTAAATATCAGTGTTACCTGGTTACTGGGTCAGAATGTGTCATAAAAATTGCAAGAAAATCATTCAGGTTTAACGGACATTAGCACGAGGGCTAGACTTGTTTGTTTTTTGAGGAAAGTTGTGTTAATGCTATTTAATTAATCATATTTGTGCTTAGAAGAGAGAAATATTAGTTCTCAATGTGTGATGACAAGAAAAGTGTCTGTATTAACATGGAGATGAGCCACAAGAGTATTTTTTTCACCGTTCTTAATATAGAATGTGATAAAAAGTAATAAATTACTATTTTTGTTCATTGAATTTACTTATAGATTTACCAAAATATTGCATATTTATCTAACATTTATTAATCAATCTTTTAACAGATATAAAGGCATAACATAATGATTAGATTGGCCAAGTTCCCGCTAGCTAATATTGCTTGTACTAAACTTTGCTTTAAATCTTCGGTTTAAGTTATTTTGTAGGTAGTATTTTAGTTCAAACTTCTTGGCACTTACGTGTCACATTGAAGGTTCGATGATAACCGCCATTTGAACACATCTGCGGATGTTTCAAAATTCAAAAATTTACCACTTCATGTTAAATGTTGAATTCTGCTTAATCCGGTGCTAGGGGGCGTGGACGGTAGTTTGCACTTGACAGTACCGTCCATGAACAGGCTCAATCAAACCGAGCCTGCAACATATTCAATTTTGCCGTGTTGGGCTTTCTTTAGGGATTCTTATTTTCTCTATTTTATCGCCACATCAGCATTGTTTGTGCCGTGTGGAGGCTGTTAAAAGTCGCCCCGTACATTCAATCAAAGATGTTATATTTCCGATTCTTAAAGATCGTTCAGCATGACATTATTGTTGTGCTTGTGGTAATTTAGTTATTTCTATTCGGCTATTTTCTTGTTGGGTGGTTCCAGTATTCCTCACTTGAATACTGTTGAATCACCCTTAGGATATGTGGCCTGCTTTTTGACGTCTTATCTGTGATATGCACGCTTAATAACCTCTGATCCCCTTTCAAAATTCCAATTTATTTAGTTCCACCCATTGTTTTCTCGTTTAGGGCACACGCATTTATTTATTTGGGAACCATATGCCACTTTTCATGGAATGGCACTTACGTGTCACATCTGCGGATGTTTCAAAATTCAAAATTGTACCAGTTCATGTTAAATGTTGAATTCTGCTTAAGCCGGTGCTAGGGGGCGTTGACGGTAGTTTGCACTTGACAGTACCGTCCATAAACAGGATAAATCAAACCGAGCCTGCAACATTTTCAATTTTGCCGTGTTGGGCTTTCTGTAGGGATTATTATTTTCTCATATTCTTATAATATCTATTCAATATTTTATGATAAATGTGTGTTTTTATAAGTGAGCACACGATATATGCGTTTCAGTATATAATATCAGAAACAAAGCCATGCAGTCATTGTCTTAAAATAAATGCATTTTTAAATTAAGAATTTTCATTGCATTGGAAATGAACAATTATTAGTTTGGTAAGTTTGAATGTAAAAATGTATTTTCCCAGATAGTTTAACTCATATCAATGTGTTACGAGATAGTTTAAAGGATAAACAATTGCTGTGTCATATGATGGTTTACTTGAATATCCATTGGTTTTGGAAGATAATACGCAAGCAAAATATTCCTCAATATATGTTGTCAATGTATTACTCAAAATAGCAAAAGATCCTTCCATGGAGTGATTGGTCATATAATACAAAACTATAGCGGTCCATAACACAGCACGCTACTATTCTCAGTGTTTGACAGTTAAAGGTAAGAGTAAGTGAGACATTCATGAAATTATTGCGAAATGGTTAAAACCTTCTAAAATTGCAGTTAAATGTTTTGTTCCGCAACATTTGATATTGATTACGGGCAGTTTTGATGTTTGTTAAATTTTATACACTTGCAATGTTATAGTTTATTCAAAAACCAATCGTAAGATTATGAAAACAGTATAATACTTCTACCATTTTTTTTCATTTTTTTGTAAGATATTTCATAATTCCATAAGATTTAGCTTGATACGCTTCAAGCTAATTATTTCACTTTTTTATATATATAATCAATTTAATTCGATACAAATTCATCATGTTCTACACTTACAATATTTATGTCAAAGTATATTGTAACTCAAATAAGAAAAGTTCGTTCTGTTCAAAGTTCATTGACTCTAT
>NW_026853510.1:0-27861 GCF_026571515.1 Ruditapes philippinarum | reverse complement strand
TAAGATTTAAATATCATATACCCGGTTTTTTAGTTCTTATTTCTCTGTAAAGGATAATTACTGAGTACCACATATAATCTTGACAAGACAATATCGACATTGCTGGTTTCCTGTCTTCATGAGGAAGTGTACGACATTCCGACATAAAAAGCTCTATGCATGTTTATATATCTCAATGATGATAGCTTTAGATTATATTTGTAAAATATTATTTATATGTATACTCATAAACATTGTTTCAACCAATGCTGAAGGTATTGTTTCATTCCGTGCGAATGAATCATTTTCAAACTACTTATTTCACTACAACTAATTATTCTGGGCAAACTGAATGAGCAAATAAAGTTTGCATACATATTATTGAGCTAATCCAACATCTATTGGAACATTAATCTTAAAAAATGAAGGGGGCACATCCCCCTTCTGGCAACCCCCTGATGTATCTTTTGGATGGGGGATGTTTGTATCATATCTGCCAGTCATAGATATACTTGTAAATAGATAATCCTTTTTATTTCGAGTATTTTTATTATCATATATGAATTTTATTTTAACACGAGCATCGAAATGCACGTATTTGTGTATGAAATAAACATGATTTACCCTTCCCCTCATGAGCATATTGTGAAAAATGGCCGTTTTCATTGTAACGACATGCTCAGTCTTTAATTTCCTGTTACCATGGCAACGAAGGAACAACTCAAATTTGCCAAAACTTTCTATTTTGCTTTGATTTTTTCCATCAATCGATTTCAAAGTGCTGCAACTTCTCAATGAATTGAGGTAGTGAAGGTTTTTCGGCGTTGGTTACACGTTACCTTATCATCGACCTGGGGTCATTTTAAGCCTCTCACATGTCCAAAATTTTCTTGGCAATGAGGGGAACTGCCGCCCCCCTTCAACCCCCCCCCAAAAAAAAGGGGGCACATCCCCCTTCTGACAACCCCCTGATGTATCTTTTGGATGGGGGTGGCGCCGAAAAGTGCTCACTATTTTTAGCAACATTTTCTAACGGAAAACATTGTGTTTTTTGGGCAAAAAAGGACATTTTTTTTCACTATTTCAGGCCCTAAAAGGGGCGAGGTCGAAAGTGCATTGTTTCGCGTATATATGTGGTAAAGGGTTAAGTGATAAAATAGACTGTCGTATATTTTGATAAAATGCTTCATGAATAAAGAAATTTTTTATTTGCTCGATGGGTCGCTAAAAGTGTTACATTTCAGAGGAATTAATGACATAGCCGTCTTAAAAACGGTAACTTTTTTATCGATCCTGGTACCATTTTTGCATTTGAACAGGTTAATCGCCCGTATCAATTTGAATTTTGTGATGTTAACAATGGCATTCGAAAATAATCTAGACCTAGCCGTTAACAGTGTAAACATTTCGTTCCGATCGAATCCATTGCGTGAATCTGACACATTTATATTCAAGCCCAGCCTAATGAACGTATATGTTGCTGAGCTGAGGGTGGGGGTTGCAGCCCATAAAGCCATGACCTGAAATCAACAACTGAATAAGTACCCCCATTAGATAACCCCACAAGTATGTTTTTTCTATAAGACTGATCACATACATATACAAAATTATATTGCATAATCCTTTCTACTGATATTGATTCTTTTTTTGAGAGGGGCAGTTTTATATATTTTAGTGCTTGATACGTATTTTTATGTTCGAAAAAGGAAACCCGTTGTATGGTCATCGCGGTTTCTGTACAGAAAATTTCGATGAGCAGCTCGCATAATAGAATTCTCGCCCCCTTAACAATTCACAATTGCTTATACATTCGTTTAAATTGTGTATATACAATGTCAGATGACCAAACATGATCCAAAAGCTCAGACACTGAACTTTGTTTAGCCTAAACACTGAATAATGGAAATCATCGAAAGCTAACAGTAATCACGCCATGCGAGCGATAAATCATTTAAGGTACGTTTACCAAAATCCATCAGTGATCTTCGGTGTATAAATGGAAGTAGGGAATAAAAAATAGTCGATTTTGAACGACTTTTACAAAAAAAAGTAATACAAAAATGAATTTAACCGTAAATTTGTATAGAGCATGGAGAAAGGTAGCTTATACATAAAGTTTTATGACGTTAACATTTTAGCATTCCAAAACATTACGATAAATGGCTTGAGCAAGTTCAATAGTTATCACTCAATGAAAGAATTATAGTCACTACGCAAATTTGAATGAAATAATGCAAAATGGCATATTTCAAATATCCTAAAGCAAGACGAAATTAAGCGTAATGCAAGTTCCAATGTCATCGAGCAAGATAGAATAAATGCATTCATTATGTTCCATACCATGACGTGTTTTTCGGATCATTTGATAATGAAAATGGACACTATTTGAGCGATGGAGATAACACTGGCATTCAAGTTAAATGGCAGATATTTTAATTTTTAATAAAATTATTTGAGTGTCTGAATGCAACAAAAACGCCCCAAAATGAATTGGAAAACACTATTTTATATCTTCATTTCTGAAAGGAGGCCCGTACCCCAGCAAATAGAAGGGGGAATCTCTACGTGTCTATCTGTTCCCACTGGCAGCTACGCAACTGGACGCGTGCGTCGGCAACTAAAATTCCTATGCGCCTCAATCTCTTGACCCTCGGAATATTGCGCCAAATACCACAGTAATCATCTATGAAAAACAAAACAGATTGACTTTTGATGTCAACAAAAGCAGAGGGTATAATTACTAATGAATTTACTGCTAATATGATTTGCTCTCTAGTCACGTGGGTTTAACTCAGTGTAGACTTGTATCTTTGATACGAGTTTGATAGAGTGCTTTAACATGTAAACATATGCTCTAGTACTTAGAATAAATATGTTCTGTATTCAATAGTGTTATGGTAATACCTGACCATCGGTCATTAAGATAATAATACATTTCCTGATAATTTAATTTGTGCATTTGTGTCAACATAATTAATACCATAGAGATAAAATAGCATCAAGGAATAAATATATCATGCAAAATATAAAAAACAATGGGACATTTTGAGTAACAAAACACGTGCAAGACAATATTCCATGTGCATAAAATTCTGCAAAAAAATCGAAGAATCGAACGTTACCTCTGTTCAAAAAGATATATGCGAAGTGTGTGCCTTACCTGGGGAATTTCTACTGCTTTGCTAATGATTTGTATGTTTCATTAGCTCGACTATATAGCTATACGAAGAGCTGTCCTACTTGCCCTGTCCAGATTTCAGATCAAAGTTTTGATGCAGTTAAAGAATTTTTCACTATAAAATTTTTCCTTTCTTAAGGTATCAACTTCAAACTTCAAATATATGTTCCGTATCATTAACCACATCTTATGTGACAAGGTTCATAACTCTAGCACCAATATTACAAAAATATCACCCCATTAACGTAGATTGTTTTACTTGAAAAATGATATTTTTAATATAATTTATTTAGTTTTAAAGGTGTCTACCTCAAACTTCAAATACATATTCCTTATCATCAAGCACATCTTATGTGACAAGGGTCATAACTCTTGAAGCAATATTTTCAGATTGATTATCTCCCATTGAACTTAGAATTTTCTGTAAGAAATATTATAACTTTTTTACTCTTTAAGGTATCTACTTCAAACTTCAAATATGCATTTTGTATCATTACACACATGTTATGTGGCAAGGTCGATGACTCTCGTGTGACTTTTTCCAGAATTATTCCCCCTTGAACTTGGAATTTATGTTAAAAACTATAACTTCCTGTCATAAGAAGAAAAATATTTATATCATAATTGATTTTTCTTTTACAGTTTTGTACGTCCAATATCCTGTGACAGTTCTTGTTTCTGTTATGAAATAGTTATAGTATATAAAACGAGTTAGTTGCGAGTATATAACACTGGTAGGGGCGACATCGAGTGGTGTTGTTGTTAAAAAATGTCGAGGCCGTAAGTTACTAACGAGTTTCATATATTATAACTGTTTTATCACAATGTAATAGAAATCATGAAACAGAAAAAATAAAATAACAGCATATGCACTTTTCTCTCGTGTGCCTTTTCATTTTTGTTTCAAATGGAACCTTCAGATAAAATGATCCAATACCAGCTAATGATGTTGAAAGCTACATTGCGGATTACCATGTGACCAAAATCGTACATTGGGCTCATAATAATTATGTTGGCATAGACGCTCGGTAAAAATGGTAAATACGAGGTAAGCATACAGTTAACGTTAAATTTATATGTTAATCTAGACCGCACGGAACACGTGTTTAAAAACATACTGTTCTGTTGTTAGTTGCTTTGGAGCTCTCTCTGTTTAGGCCTGAAAGTCGAAAAGTTGTTTTTGGTGTTGAGTACAATTGGGTAACAGGTACTTTAAGTGAATGAAATGCATTTTGAGGCGCAAAATTGGCCATAACATCTTGCACACAATTGTAAGTTATCTGTCAAAACAATTTCCATCCTATGTAAAGTTGCATAACGAAGTCGCACATCGTTTTATTCAATGAGTAAATGGTAGAACCAAATTTAATGAGTACAATGATTGAACGATTTTATTGCCTGTCCAATATCGTCCATTTTTTTTCCATTTAATTATACTTTTTCTCGCTTCCTGTTCCTAAAGTCATACAAATATAATAATAAAATACAGTATTTGAAAGAGAAAAGTAAGAAGAAGTAGCAAATTGAATGAATTCGGGTTGCTTGTTATACATTCTCATCATAATAGTATTCTGCTTTGATAACACACGTGTATACCAACAAATATTTACAATAAAAAAATGTACAGTATATAGAATTTATTTCACCAGCAAAACATCAGTTTTAATTACATACATAAAATGTCATACCATTTTGTCAATTCATTTGGAAATAAAGTCAGTTATTGTTGTTGTTTTTTTGTTGTTGTTTTATTTTCAGACGCAGAAAAATTGTTCCTTTAAATGGTTAGAATGTTAACTTTATTTCCAAATTAAACATGTAACTTTGTCTAGTGGACCTCTACAAAAATGAATAAATCATGCCCCTGGAGTAAAAAGAATTATATTGCACATTGTGCATTACTAAATTGTTATACTTAAAAGATACATGTTCTCCTTAGAATACACAAGACAAAGACTTTTGATATTGGACAAATGCATTGCTTAGTGAAACTCTTTCAGTTCTATAAGTGCCTATTTGTCTGAAGTTTCAATCTTCAAATTTAAACTGCTTGTACACTTTGTATGTAAGTATCGGTGACCTTGAATGTGAACTTTTCACCTGTTTCTACATCAAAGAAATTATAACTTTTTCTAACAATGGCATTTAGGTGAGCGATTAATGTCTTGTTTGTTTTCATCTTAACCGCCGTTCTAGTTAAATTCGAAGGTCACTCAAATGCTGTTCCGAAGTACAATTCATATTGCCATATACATGTATATTAGAGAAATCCGCTTGTTTTAACTATCTATTTTGTTTAAAAAATGTTTCGACATATTAATATGGATTGAAGCTTAAAATATTTCACTATACAAAAACAATGTAAACAGATATGATATATTATACAAATATGGACTTTTTAGCTGTTGAATATGATATGTGATATATATGTACTGAAAAAAATTAATATTGACCGAGGCGATAGCCGAGGTCAATATTAATTTTTCAGTACATATCACATCATCGCCTCGGTCAATATTAATTTTTTCAGTACATATCACATCATATTCAACAGCTAAAATGTACATATCTGTTTTATTATATAATCTATAAATAGCTTTTATATGGCTTATCACATCTGCCATTGCATACGACGGAAATCATTATTTTTCAGCTTGTCTACTGTTTCCATAATTTGGCCCTTTCCATTGGCATGCTAATCCCTATTTTTCTTAAAAATGAAAAACGGTAACTTGACTCTTATGTACACCCAACTCAACGTTTTTTCAGAATAATAACAACAAACTTGGCGTGACGTCACGTCAAAGTATCGCGTCTTTTAGGGATTTCCAGAAAATCTATTTTTAGGAAAAAACAGGTGAATATACTCTGATATTGACCTGTTATTTTTTACAAAAAGTTGCTTGTTAGCCAATCAGGGAAAGGCATTTCAAAGCTATTTATAGATTATATAATAAAGAGATTTATTTTTATTCGTAACTTGAAATGAAGAAGGAATTTAAATTAGGCGTGTATAATACACCTTTATGTCATTTTTCAAATTCGTGAAATTCAAATGCCTCAACGACACAGTGGATATCTCTGTTGCTAGTTTAGTGATGATCTGCGTTGATTCTCAATCACGGCTCTTTTTTATGATTTCTTTTATTTGAAGAAAGTTCACAGTTTGTTTGGGCAGTAAAACGATCATATACATAACGATTCTTTATCAAGGAAATAATGAAAACAAAAGTAATTAAGGAGTAACTCCTATATACCACTTCAATCAGCATATAACCATTTATACATAATACATAGGTATGCCCTACTTTTCATAGTTCATACGTTAATTGTAATTATGTCATTTGTAAAATTCAAAATAGTATGATTTCACTAAAGTCTTATTCTTGTCGGATTCTTACGAGTAGGTACAAGTATTTTTCTTGGAATTTAAAAATTGGCAACTTAGTTTATAGCATGTAAGTAACATTTGTGAACTTTACAGCATGTATAAATTGTTGTATTCCTTTTGTGAATATAAACGAAAATAAAAGTAATGGTCCGACATTTTGAACAGATTAACATAATAATGTATCTTAACATCATGATTATTACATTTTACTAACATTCATCAACAAAAATCCGAATATGCACATGTGAAATTTGATACATGTAATATGTTCATTTAAAGCCTGAAACGTTTAAGAATAATAAAAGTTCATTTGCATCATCTTCTAATATTTCTCAAAATCTATCCCTTACAGAGTTCTAATTTTTAATTTAATTGCAACAAATGACACAATTTTAGCAAGATTTTATATTATATTATGTATAACTGACAGGCATTATATCTTGTTTATAGAAGAATGATATAATTGTGTTACAAAGATTGTTCTACAAAAATTTAAAATATATTTTTAATTATTGTTTCTATTTTCTAAACAGCATTTAGGACTAACGCATGTGCGTCGAAAGACTAAAACAATGTCGCATGCAAATAACATTTTATATAATTCACATATTGATTTTATGACACGAGTTTTTCAGTTGATTGAAAACATCAATATAAACCAAGTACTAAACAATATTGATAGTTATTTCGCATCTATAGCCAATAAATACATTAGATTTATTTCTGAAAATTGTAAAACATCACAATTCAGCATAAACTTATTTTAAGGAATTTACCGGTTAGAAGTTGAAAGTTTTGCGATCTATCTTAAGCAAATTCAATTACAAATAGGGTGTCTTTGATGTAAAATCCAACAATTAACCTTTTTTTTGTCCCGTCAAAGCACATATTGACTGGTTTTTTCAAGCCAGAGTCTTTCCCAATCAGTTCTCCGAGACAATTACCATCACTGTCGAACATAACGATGTTGTTAGATTGATATCCACATATGAATACCGTTCCATCATCAGCTACACATACACCTACGGTACACTTCAATCTACTGTCTCTCAGCTCTCTAATGACCACACCATTCTTGTTAAGACAAACAGCTCCATCAGAGCAATCTGTCACGATCACTGTATCAGAAGTGACTGACATCTGCTGAACATTGGATTTAAATATAGACTTCCCGTTTTGATCGTTGACGATAGATTTAACAAGCTTTGATGATGTACTGTATACGTTAACACCATTTGAGGCTGATGACCATAGATCACCACAACACATTGTTAATCCAAACTGATTACCGTTTTCTATATCTATAGTCCTTCCTTTGGACAGAGGTGGGCCAACAGAAAAGAGTTGTATTTTATTGTTGTCTAATTTCACAGCCACTTCACTGTTACTGACACAACATATACCTGAAGGACAAGCATAAAAATCATATATGTTTTCTACACTATTATTAATGTTGAGTCTTTTCACTTTGTTATTGTTACAATCAGTCAGAAGTATCTTACCATCAGGAAGTCTGCAGATATCAGATATGTAACATTCCATATTGTCATTACTCAGCTTCACATTGACCTCTTTCGTTGACTTTATTTTGTATTGCCTCTGTTTCACAATCTGCTCATCCACAATTCCGGTTGTTACATCACCTAAAGATTTTATTTTTTTATTGACGTCCGTCAGCTCTCTATTTACAGTAAACTCGATAAATGTTGTACCTTCTGTCGCACCTTTTGTAATTAAAGTTTTTGCATCTTTGACAATCTTTTTCATCAACTTCATCCTGACAAATTGTTGCTCTATATTCAGACTATCAATCAATTGCAGTTGCTCCGTAGTTTGCTTCAACACTTTATCTGTTCGACCTGATATACTGTGAGAAGAAACGAGTTCCTCCTTCAGTGTAGAATATTTATCATTCAAACATTTTGCTGTCTCTCTTTTTAATTTTCTAATATGTTCTATAAGTTTTGTCTCTGTATCATCTAGTTTTTCTTCAATAACTTCTTTCTGTTTATCTATTACGGTTAAATTCTGTTTCTGTTTTACTGTCAGGGATTTTACAGTGTCATGTACATTCTTTGTCTCATCTAATAGGGCTTGAATCTCCGTTTGGGTAACGCTTTGTTTGGACACATCTTCAATCTTGTTTACTCCATCACAAGACCTACAAAATATAATTGTTTGTTCGTGTGTGGATGTTACGTCACACTGACACAGTATAGGTCGTATGATAACGGTTTACGGTGTTAAGTGTAACACGTGATTTTTTCTCTCTCTCAATTTTACTAATTTTTCCTACCAAACAATTGGATTATTTTGGTTTTTTTGTTACAAAGTGAAGCTAAATAGGAGGTCTAATGTCTGAGAATCTCAATCTGACAAAAACCCACAGAAAAAAAGTTAAAACGAGCAGAAAAAGGAAAGCTAGTGCCTCTACCAGACGTGGATATAGACAGCCATTTAAAACCGACTATTAAACATAAAACTATAATAGTTAATTAATTTGATTCCAAAAAGGTAAAGCAGCGAAATGTATAATAAAGAGGTATCATCAAACTTCATCTCAAATACAGGCGCAAAACAAGGTGACCCCAGTTCAAGTCTTTTACTTTTATTTTTTGTAAACGACATAATTCATAACATTAATTGTAATATTGATGGAAATTTCACCGTACATGACCTAAAATTATTGATGCTACTTTTTGCTGATGATACAGCTCTTTTTGCCAATACACCCGATGCATTACAGTCAATATTAAATGATTTGAATTCATACTGCCAAACATGGAATCTGAAAGTTAACACAACTAAAATAATGATATTTGAAGAAGGTAGACATTCAACATTTAACTTCATTTTCAACAGTCAAACGTTAGAAGTCGTAAAAAGCTTTAAATATTTAGGCCTTAATTTCTTTAAAAATGGACACTGGCATAGGACACAAAAGCATCTTGCCCAACATTCATCATTTTCTATGCATAACCTTTTTACAGTATTTAACCAACTAGATCTAAAGATTCAAGATAAATGTAAACTATTTGATACATTAGTAGGATATGTCCTAAATTATAGCGAAGAAATGTTTGGATACTATGATTGTAAAAATATAGAACTTGTACATTGTAAATTTCTTCAAAAGAATTTTTTGTGTCCGTAAATCAATTAATCTAGAGGCAATATATGGAGAAATAGGGAGATATCCAATGGCAATACACCGTAAAATCATAATGTTATTTACTACAGGAGTTGAAACATAATCTGTTAATAGTACAGACTACATTTGACCCGATTCACATATCTAAAATTGAAGGCAAACTTTCATGATATTTATAACCCAAAAAAAAAACCTGAGACTGATTAAAATGTTAGATATGTTTAGTTCAACCATTACCTATGTTCTGTTGCAATGCACATCGTACAATAAACCATATCATGTGTTTTGCAGTACATTTCAATGTCTCGGTCAGCATGGTACTGGCATTTAGTCCTTGCTATATGTAAGCCTCGATTGACGTCATTTTTATCCAGCAGTTTATGTTGCTGTGAAGCCTTGAGTCGACTATGGTATCGTGTACATGTCCTACACAGATATTCTTGACACTCAGGGCAATACTTGTCAGCCTCTTCTCGAATATTGTCTTTGCTGCAAGGTGTACACGTGAATTCAAAATCTGCATCAGAACCATCTTTTAACGATTGAAAATTGCTCCCTTCTGCCATTCTGGAATAAATTATCTTTTTATCTAAGTAAATCTATTCACGGAAAGCATCAGATGAATTATACAATATTTAGTTTTTTATCAAATGGAATGAAAAACCGAAAACCTTAACAATATATCAACTGTATCCACATAAAAAGATATATGTACAATGCGCCCATATCCGTGTTTGAGAGATGTTTAAGTTTTTCTAAATCAGGCATGTAATTTACTATAAATGAGATTCTCTCCCATCCTGTTTGTAAACAATACCTACGATCCTTCTTGGGGCCCACAGATTTTGAAAGAAAATATTTTCACAAATACATATAGATAGAATCATGTTCTTGATAAGTAATGGTACAATAACATAAGAATTATTGTCAAGTACACTCGATAATTTCCTGTACGGGTATTTTAGGAACTTTGGTATGTAAACATATATCATAAACATCTTTGTTTTATCTCATGTTACATTTTATTAGTGATTTTCTTGAGACTAATCTTAAAACAGATTATTTCAATACATTTGACCATTTTGTACAGTATTTTAATGATATCGAACAATAATTTATTTATAAATAAGAATACTAAAGATAAATACTTACCTTTGCCTGCTTTCGTTTTTAAAATTTTACTCAGTCCTTATTTATGTGCAATCACCTGATCGTGATACGTGTAAACGGTAATGAGACACTAATTTTTTTAATTTCTTATATCTAATTTTTCCCCTTATAAATAACATTAATAAGCACCAAACATACTATTATACATTTTGTTTTTCTTTTCTTTTAGTGTCCTCAAGGATAGCATAGCATTATTAAATAATATATACGCATAATATTCCGAATAACATTATTACATAGAATTAATTCTGATACATGTTTCATTGACTGTCTGTTTTATTACATATTATTTCAACTTACAAGAAAAACAATAAAAGTGGAACAAACAATCAACACAGGATAAGTTTTAAAGTTTATTTAATGATGCTAACCGACGTTTCGACTCTTACGAGTCTTCATCAGGGTTATAAAAAAAACTTGTTGAATAAAACTTCTAAACATACTGAGAAGAGACTTTATTCTATTTCTCTATTTCAAAATAAATACTTTAAGTTATTTTTAAAGTTTATAACGTTAAAAATCAAATCTACATAAGCAAAAATTTGATATATCACACTCCAATATATGGATGCAAAATTATATTAAGTTTATAACTTACTGTAGTACTCTTGAAATAATTTTCTCAATTAATATGTACATTCCACAGGAACTTGAAATTCTGTCAATATTAACAATAATATAAAAAAAATACCCCCTAACTATTCTTTTTATACTATGTTTTATTCATATTATCGTTAATATTGATAGAATGTCAAGTTCCTGTGGTACAATCATAGTTATTGACCTACTGTAGAGGCTAGAGTGTATGCAGTATATAGACCCTTCTTAATATTACCTCATACATATTCATAGATTTCTCAGAACGAGGCTAACAGGGCAAGCTCCAGTATCTGCTCTATGTAAACTTATCACGAATATATGGCCGAAAGATTTAGAGATCTTGATTTAGTACTAATAGTACTACATACTTGTTGAATGTTATATTTAACATTACAAAAATCTCTTCTGGAGATAAATGGTTTATTTTACGCTATATAAGGTGAAGGATACACATGTATTCAAGACCTGAAAAGTGAATTAATGTTTATGATAATTCTAATTAATTCCTAATATTCTGTGACAAGTATGCATATCAGGTTAACTCTTTGCAACTTATACAGACATTATCTGTGTTATGAGTATTTTATTGCTTATCTAAACACATGTTGGTCAAGAATGTATAGGGCAATTAACTGATAATAGATGTAAACAGTTGGATGCTGAATTCAGTAACATACTTCCCCTAAATTTATAGCCATTGAAATAAAAAAAAATAAGTTTTATTCATTTTGTATTTGAAAATCAAAAATTCTGGATGACTGTCTAGTAACTGGTTAACTTTACAGACAACCTTACCAAATCAAAATAACAATTTTGTTTAGACATGACACCACACCCCCGTCTTATACATTTCAATGGATTTTCAGTATCTTAACACACGATGTTGTTTACAGCATTGGAAACATACATTTCATGCTAAGTAACGGATGTAAAACTTATATATTATCAACTGTTTTAACTAATTACAGTATTAAATACTTAGTATTTAACAAATTACAATCATTTAATTGCAAATATCAGTCAAATCTGAGGTATCATTAGCTTATTGCACTTGTCCAGTTGGTCCGACTTGATAATGTGGTCACATTGTTGAACCCTGTACTTGCTGATATATAACAAATCATTGGGGTACACAGCACTTCCAGAGCATGTTGCCTGGATTTAACAACCCCAGACATTTCATTTACTTAGGGGACTAAACATTTGCAGAATACATGTGCAGGACCTTGCAGTCGGAGGGTATTAGGAAAGACAGCATCTAGCTTCAGCACTTCTTTTAGCATTCACTCAACAGTATATAATGCAATAAGAGGACAAAATATTAAATGTTATTACCGTGTTGACATATTCCCTACAGCTGTACCATATATGTTACAAAGCACAATGTTAAAAACAAAGTAATGTTAAAAACAAAGTAATGCGATGATTTCTTTTTAATTATTTTATTTGAATTAAGACACAAAAGACTAAACAAATGGTCCTTTAAAATATGCTAAAAATACATTTTGTCAGCTTGCAACATCTATCTCTTTCTATCAGTCAAGCTGTTTGTTTTGCTTGCTTCATAATAAAAGCTCTTAATGTTTTTGCTGATGTTTTAAACATTGAAAACTGTAATGAATATACATATGTTGAATATCCAAAATAAACAAGATATGCAGCTGTTTTCATTTAAAAATTTGTTTGTATCAAAAGTTCAATATCACATTTTATTTTCTTCCTCAGTTTTCTGTAATTCTTCTTTGAACTGTTTGATAGTTTCTTTTTCATCTGTTCTGCAACTGCCATAAAGAGATATTACAACTTAAGGCGATTCAAATAGCAGTTGTCAATTTGTGTTCATTACTGTTACCAATGGAATTCCTGAAAAATATATATACATTTAATTATGCAGTGGTAACAAGAATTATGACATTTCTAGAATATATCAATTTATATTGTAATTGCATTTATAGTATTTTTTACTGTAGCTGAACTTTATTTCTGTGTAAAAATGAAAATTAAGTCTTGTGATCTACCTTTCATCTGGCAAAATTCTTCTTTAGTGTCCATCTTACTGGTCTGTTCATTACTTCTCCATTTGAACCAAGAGGGTACGTCTATTCTCTTCTGACATATATGAATTTGTGTCCATGATTGTTAATCTTATTGTGTGAAATGCTTCAAAACAAGCACTATTGTCTTGTCATATATTGATCTGAAATGGTAAACAAAATAACTGTTATTGTTTTTTAGTATAAAAACGGTATTGATTTAGATTAATCATAAGTGTGATATTTAAATGAAATTAATGAACAAAACATTTTATTATGTTAATAATTAAATGAAACATTTAAAACAATGAGAAATCAGATTAATTAATGTAAGTAGTAATACATCTAAAGTAGCTTAGTTTAAAAAAGAAAAGAACAATGAAATTTTACCTCGGAATGTTCTCATTCATCCCCATCTTATTTCCACAATCCTTCCTTTATTTAACTCACATCCTTAGGTTTTTTATGAAAATTAACCGTATAATCATATTTAGAATTGGAATAACAGAGTGGAACACAACAATAAAAATTATATTTTCCCTGGTAAGTTTAACACACTTGGGCTTATCAGGTCAGACATTACTTGTTTACATTCATGCCCTGTTAGCCTCTCTCTGGTGATGGAATGTAAAGTATGCATATATTTTGAGAAAGGCCTATTATGCAGTATATAACAAATAAACCACACATTTATGAAATAAACAGATCAGAATTTGTCTATATATAACACGTATTTACAAAAGCACACTGAAGTGTCGTCTGCTTTGCTATAATCTTTATTCGGTGTGGAGCAGAAAATATAAAACCTGAAACAAATCAACAAAAATACATACAGTACATACCTTCTGGTTAAACATCGTAAAACGCCTTCAACAGTCAAGGTTATTAGAGAAGTCAAACGCCACTAAATTGTTTCCTTCTTTATTTTTATGTAAAACCGACTTTAAAATCGACTTTGATAAATGATGGGCATTTGAGATTCATTTTAGGAAATAAAATATCCTACACTATTAACTAGATGATAAGGAGAATTTGAAATGTTTATATATAATCAAACGAAAAGTCGGCACGCCGCAGCCGGGACTCAAAATTGTATTTTTTACAATTAAAACAAAACTTAAAATATGGAAACAATAAATAATATTGCTTTCCTTGTTCATGAAATTATTTAAAGCTTATATAAAAAGAGAAAATAGATAACAAAGTGTGATTAAGACACAGCTAAAATATATGCAAAACTGCTTTGAATATAATTTGTATTTTGGGCTGGAGGCCTTAATTCAAAACAATTGTTGTTGTTTGTTGAATCTGAATGTTATTATAAGTTGTCAAGATGTTTAATTGATTTTCTGGAAATAAAAATCTCTTGCAATAAAACTTCATGTTACAAAGGAAGTTACTGAATCAAAATTTATTATGTTATATGTTTGCCCTGTAAAATGATTTACACCTATTTTTGTTATCTCAAATCTCCTGACTGCGTTAAGGATACATCAAATAACATAAGTTTCTAGATAAATGTCAGGTTCCTTCTTTATATTCTCCTGTTATAAATAATCATTGTATATATAAAGGTTCTTTTAATTAAATGAAATATAGCGATTATATATGTCACTTTAATACTGCGTTGCTATTAAATGTTGCATGAAATTTACTAAATTATGAAACAAATCCATTATAATACTTACATTTTCTTGTTTTGTGTGTAAACTCTTATTAGCCGTTGTTAAATCATCATAGTGTTAATGGTAACCACACACACTTATTTAATTAAAAACCTGTTAGTGAAATAAGCAATATTTGCACCAATTTATTATCCAATCAGAGAGGCCAATTTTTCAACATGATTGACAGCAATATACATCTTTTAGCGCTAGAAATGTGTCAAGACTTCTAAAAACATTACAGATGTGCGCACATAACAAACTGTAAGCAAGTTATTAAATTATATCTGTCAAAAAGCGTTATGGTTCTTAGGTACGGCATTTTCTAAAATGTGACCTGTCTATTTATTAAATTTCAAGGTCAGTTCTCTAATACTTTTTTTAATTATGCCCCAGACAAAAATTAAGTATGAAAGTTTACAAAGGACAATTTATTAAGTATATGTTAGTGTTCATCCGTGCTGTTCTGCAGAAATTAGAAAGTTCGACGGGAGCGATAGCGACAGGAGAATGTTTATAATTTCTGTAAAACAGCTACGGGTCAATACTATCATACTTTTCACTGACCATAGCTTTCGCAGAAGCGGTGTGTCAATCGCAGCGGCAGTGGAGTATTCATCGCAGAAGCGTTGGATCAAATATGGCCGTTTGCTGTTGTCGATAAGTTAAATTTATAAATTTTATTTTATCTTTTGCTGGAAACACTTTGTGAGACTGGAGCCCACGTATGTGTTCTTTAAACTTGTTACACGCACACGGTGCAATTCATTGCCGTTTACATGGTTTATGCAAACAATTCTGTACAGTTTTACGAGGGAACGCCACTTTTGCCTAATTTTGGTTAAAACACGTACAAATGTGTGCAAAACGACCCAATATTACAACGGCATCACATCGTATGAATGATACTTTCACAAACAAAATAACCATATTTTTGGAAATTTTGGAAATTATTATTGGCCGTTAATTAAATAAATGATCATGATGTTTCATGCTAAATATCTTAGCTCCAGCTCTTACGGGTTTTTTTTTCAAATATTTTTTACTATACTGGGATCCTACATATTTACCGGACAATCAGTTTACCGGACAAAAGCTATTACTGCTGAAAAGTGCTTTATTTTTTGCTTCGATTAAATAATCATACAGTCTGAATCGTACACACACTTTCTATTTCAAAGTAAATAACAACAAAATCACTCTCCGATAAATATTGTTGATTCAGTTCTTTATCTACTAACATGCCCTTTTGTTTACTAGTTATTTCAATGACCTGGTCATGCGGGGGAATAATCTGTTCTGCGCAGGCCCGATTATGGAGAACCTTAATGGTTTTTTTTTAGATAGGTTTTACTTTTAATTCTTTTCAACGTTACCCCAAGAGACAATCATAACATAATTTAATGATGAAAAGTTATTTTGAATTTAGTCTAAACAGTAACACGTTGTTGTCTTTTACAAAGAAGTGCAAATTAAAAACATATAAGGAAACGGGTTATAGCCATGGGAGGAAATTTTACATGAAATGTAGATAAAATATATTTTATGACTTTTGTAACATGCTACATGATGATCAAAGGAAACTGTATGACAAAGAACAGAATATCTTAACATTGCCATACAATGGTCGTAGTTTCCTTGCTGATTATTTAAAGATTAATTTCAATTCACGACAAAATTTTTTGAAACACAATATCCGGTAAATTGAGTTGTTTACACGATTTTTTTCCTCTTATAATGCCCTACTTTAAAGACATATTTCTAAGGTCAAATGTTTAACTTCATGTTTGATAACGGAATGTTTACTTGCATTAAGGAACCCAAAATTATTTGGGTAAAATTCCATTCTTTTTTATTATTTTAAATAAAAGTTACAGATAAAAAACTTCATATTTTGTCCGGTAATATGTAGGATCCCAGTATACATAGAGGGAAAAAACAATGACCCCCCCCCCCCCCCCCTGGGGCTACATTTAAACTCAAACATAGATAGTGGACTCAATTTTGAAGATTTCACAATAAAATTATTTCTGTATGCTGACGACATGGTTGTAATGGCAGATAATATCGATGACCTGTAACGGAGCTTGGATAATTTAAAGTCTTATTGGGATAAATGGGGATTAATTGTCAACACGGAACAAACAAAAGTGATGGTTTTTAGAAAGCGAGGTGGTTTGCAATTAAACGAACAATGGACATATGGTGATACTCAACTTGAAATAGTAAAAAAAACGTCAATTACCTTGGCGTAGAATTTGACTCTAACGGACTTTTTCATTACAATGTCCAGTTACTTGTTGTGAAAGCGTTAAAGGAAATGAACACACTCAAGAATTTCATTTAACACCTAAGACTATGTTACATCTATTTGACGCTCTTGTTGGGTCGTCAGTACTTAATTATCGACACAGTATAGGTCATATGGCGAGGTTCCAGCTTTACTGGTGGAGGAATACCTCAGGTGCCCTTCAGTGCATTATTTCAGGCACGAACGGGCACCTGAGTAGAACCACCAATGTTCCGTAAGCTAGCTGGATAGCTTCCTCACATGAAAGAATCAAAGTCCCTGTCGGGATTCGAACCCACAGCAGTGAGGGGAAAGTGGTTTGAAGTCAAAGACCTTAACCACTCGGCCACGGACGCCCCAAGAATATTTTGTACTCTTTTTATGCTCCCCGAAAAATTTCGGGGGAGCATATAGTCGGCGCCTTGTCCGTCTGTCCGTCTGTCCGTCCGTCCGTCTGTCCGTCTGTCCGTCCGTTGTCTTGTCCGGAGTATAACTTGAAAACCCTTGGAGATAATTTGTTGAAACTTCATACAGTGGTAGAGGGCATCAAGGGGGAGTGCAGTGTCAAAGAACCATAACTCTATTTTGCCCGGTTTTTGAATTATCTCCCCTTATAGAAAAATCTTGTCCGGGGCATAACTCTAAAACTATTAGAGATATCAACATGAAACTTTGTAGGTGAATAGATCTCAATGGGTAGATGTGCAGTGCATAAGAATAATAACTCTTTTTGTCCTAATTTTGGAGTTATTGCCCTTTGTTAATTTTAATACTTTGAACTTTGTCCGGAACATAACTTGAAAACCCTTGGAGATAATTTGTTGAAACTTCATACAGTGGTAGAGGGCATCGAGGGGGAGTGCAGTGTCAAAGAACCATAACTCTACTTTTCCCAGTTTTTGAATTATATCCCCTTATAGAAAAATCTTGTCCGGGGCATAACTCTAAAACTATAAGAGATATCAACATGAAACTTTGTAGGTGAATAGATCTCAATGCATAGATGTGCATTGCATAAGAACAATAACTCTTTTTATCCTAATTTTGGAGTTATTGCCCTTTGTTTATTTTAATACTTTGACTTTTGTCCGGAACATAACTTGAAAACCCTTGGAGATAATTTGTTGAAACTTCATACAGTGGTAGAGGGCATCGAGGGGGAGTGCAGTGTCAAAGAACCATAACTCTATTTTGCCCGGTTTTTGAATTATCTCCCCTTGTAGAAAAATCTTGTCCGGGGCATAACTCTAAAACTATAAGAGATATCAACATGAAACTTTGTAGGTGAATAGATCTCAATGGATAGATGTGCAGTGCAAAAGAACCATAACTCTGTTAAGCCTTATTTTTTAATAATCTCCACTTTTAGAAAAATCTTGTCCAGGACATAGCTGTAAAACTATAAGAGATATCAACATGAAACTTTGTAGGTAGATAAATTTCAATGGGTAGATGTGCAGTGCACAAGAATCATAACTCTACCTTGCCTAATTCTGGAGTTATTGCCCTTTCTTATTACTTTTTGAATTGTCCAGGACATAACTCGGAAATCATAAGAGGTATCATCAAGAAACTTTGTAAGTTGATAGATCACATTGATTAGAAGTGCAGTGCAAAAAAACTGTAACAGCCTTGCCTAATTTTGGAATTATTGCACTTTGAACTTTTTCCACGGACATAACTCTGAAACTACAAGAGGTGTACTTTCCTGTGTCCAAAACCTATTCGGGGAGCATCACCCGGCTCAAACCGGGCTCTTGTTATTTCAATAAGATGTTTTACATCAATAGATGATTTCATGAACTTTTTTCAAAATCGAAACCAAGCCATTGGATGACAATGATGCCTGATGTGGTACAGAAATATTTGGTTTCCGAATTAAAATAAAGGAACAATTACAACTTCTTCTCATGCATGAAGTGTCATAATCAGAACTTGTGAAATACTGTAGACTGGGATATTTTTGTGTCACAAGGATTTCGCGAAAACTTGCTTATATGATCTTTTTTCGCGAATTCGTCAATTCAAAAGGTTGCGTATGTTCGCAAATTAGCAAAATAAATAATGTTTTTTTCAAACTCATGAAATTCAAATGCCTCCATGCCACAGTGGATATCTCTGTTGCCAGATGCGTTTTAGCGATCTGAGTTTGATTCTCGATCACGGCTCTTTTTTTAATGATTTATTATTTCAAGAAAGTTCAAAGTTTGTTTGGACTGTAAAACGATCGTTCAACGATTCTTTATCAAGAAAGTAATGAAAACAAAAGTAATTACTGAGTAACTCCTACCACTTCAATTAGCATATAACCATTAATACATAATACACAGGTATGGCCACTTTATACTTTTTATAGTTCATATGTCATTTGGAAAAATTCAAAATAGTATGATTTCACTCAAGTCTTATTCTTGTCGGATTCTTACGAGTAGGTACAAGTATTTTTCTTGGAATTTAAAAATTGGCAACTAACTCTATAGCATGTAAGTAACATTTGTGAATTTGACAAAATGTATAGATTATTGTATTCCTTTCGTGAATATTAACCAAATAAAAATTCCTAATCTACAGTAATGTTCCGACATTCCGAAAACATATTTGCATAACAGTTTGGTTTAACATCACGATTATTAAAATTTTCTTACATTCATCACTACAAAATCAAGCCGCATGTGAAATTTGATACATGTTCATTTTAAGCCGAAAATTTTAAGAAAAATAAATATTCGTTTTGTACATTGTTTTATTACCTTAACATTTTTCGCAAAATCTATCCATTACAGAGTTGTAATTTTTGAATTGAAACAAATCACATAATTTTAACAAGCTTTTGTATCATATTATATGTAATTGACAAGCATTCTTTCTTGTTTATAGAAGAAAAATATATTGATGTTTCAAAGAATATTCTACAAAGGTTTAGATTGTTTTAAATGTGCACTCGTATTTTTTATTTTCTAAACAGCGATTAGCATCAATACATGTTCATGGAAAGAATAAAACAATGTTGCATGTACATTGCATTTGAAATCACTCGCAGATTGATTTTCTTATAAGAGGTAATATGTTTGACGCCATCAATATCAATCAAACGCTAAACAGCATTGAAACTTAATAAGCATTTATAGCCAAACAACTGAGAATAATTATTTCTTGAGACTGTTAAACATCAGAACTCTATCAAATGTTTCTTCATCTGTAAAAATTGAAAGTAATGCGACTTTTTAGCAATTAAGTTCAATTGTAAATAAACTGTTTGTGTCGGCACATGTAACAATTAACCTATTTCTTCTCCCATCGAAGCACATACTGAATGGTGATTTCAAGACAGAGTCTTTCCCAATCAGTTCTCCGAGACAATTACCATCACTGTCGAACATAACGATGTTGTTAGATGTGGATCCGCATAGAAATACCGTTCCATCGTCAGCTACACATACACCTCGAGTATCCTTCAACCTACTGTCTCTCAGCTCTCTAATTACCGTACCATCCTTGTTAAGACAAACAGCTCCATCAGAGCTATCTGTCACGATCGCTGTGTCCATAGTGACAGCCATATGCTGAACAGATGATTTAAATATAGACTTCCCGTTTTGATCGTTGACGATACATTTTACAAGATAAGTACTGTATACGTTAACACCATTTGAGTTTGATAGACCATAGGATACACCACAAATAACACATTGTTTAATCCCAAACTGTCTACCGTGTTTTTATATCTTCTATTGTCTTTCCTTTGGGGACAGAGGTGAGCCAACGGAAAAAAAAAGTTTTGAATTTTTAATTGGTTGTTTAATTTTTCACCAGCCACTTCATATTTTACTACACTAATATACCCTGTAGGGTTAGCATCAAAATCAAATAGACGTTTTCTACACTATCATTAGTGTTGAGTCTTTTCACTTTGTTATTGAAACAATCAGTCATAAGGATCGTACCATCAGCAAGTCTACATATATCAGATATGTAACATTTCTGTTCGTCATTACTTAGCTTCACATTGATCTCTTTCATTGACTTTATTTTGTACTGCCTCTGTTTCAATTTCTGCTCATGGACAATTCCAGTTGTCACCTCACCTATAGAATTTGCTTTTGTGATGATGTCCGTCAACTCTTTATTTACAGTAAAAACGATAAATTTTGTACCTTCTGCCTCACCTTCTGTTATAAAAGTGTTTGCATCTTGGACTGTTTTCTTCATCAATTTCACCCGGACAAATTGCTGCTCTAAGTCCAGACTGTCAATTGTATACAGTTGTTCCTTAGTTTGTTTTAAGTCTTCAGCTGTGCGACCTGATACACTGATAGCAGATACGAGTTCCTCTTTCAATGTAGAATATTTATCATTTAAACATTTAGCTGTCTCTCTTTTCAATTTTCTAATATGTTCCATAAGTTTTGTCACTGTATCATCTAGTTTCCCTTCAAAAGCTTCCTTCTCTTTCTCTATTGCAGTTACATTTTGTTTCTGTTTAACTGTAAGTGACTTCACCTTGTCTTGTACAGTTTGTGTCCCATCTAATAGCGATTTAATCTCTGCTTGAGTGACACGTTGTTTTGACACATCTTCAATTTTGTTTACTTCGTGACAAGACCTACAATTTGTAATAAAGATAAATTTAATATACAAGTTTGATTAAAAAATGGCAAAAAAAAAAAAACAGAATCTATAAAGAACGCCCAAAACGGCAAAACTAAAAAGGATCAGTGTGGTTGAGTCTGCTCATGTAGTGGTATTGCAAGCAACCGTCAAAGCCCCTAGCACGCTTTATAATGAATAAAAATTAACCATTAATCAACCATTTAATTAATAAAACGTTATAAAAGAAAGTAACTAATATTTTTTATAATTATATATACTAGAATCATTACCTATGTTCTGTTGCAATACACAAGAGGCAGTACACCATATCATGTGTAAGGCAGTACATTTCAATTTCTCGGTCTGGATGGAAAAGACATTTTATCCTGGAAACAACAGCACCTCGTTTAGCATCGCTTTTATCCAGCAGTGTATGTTGCTGTGTAGCAATAAATCGACCATGGCATCTTGTACATGTCTTACACAAATATTCGTGACACTCAGGACAATACTTGTCGGCCTCTTCTCGGATATTGTCTTTGCTGCAAGGTGTACAAGTGAATTCAAAATCTGCATCAGAACCATCTTTTAACGATTGAAAATTACTTCCGTCTGCCATTCTGAAAAAAAATATTTTGTTATCTATTCTGAGTCTATATCTTTCTTGAAAGCTGAACTGTACAATATTTAGTTGTTTATCGAATGAAATTAAATACTGAAATTCTTTACAATGTAACAACTGCATCTTGATAAAAAAAGATATATACAATGTACCCATGTCCATGTTTGAGAGAGGTTGATATCCGAAATATTTACTGTGATCAAACATTTTATTCTCTCCTATCCTGTTATAAACAATATCTACGATCTTTCTTGGAGACCAGTGATTTTGAAAGAAAATATTTTCAAGATTCCATTAATAGAATCATGCACTTGATAATTCCTTGTACATCTATTCTAATACAAGAATTATTGTAAAATAAAGGACTCTGCTAATTTCTTGTACAGGTATTTTAACATACATTTGTAAGAATTATTGTAAAATATACTCGATAATTCCATGTACAGGCCTTTTTGATGAACCTTTGTTATGTATTATACCAAGATCATGAACAACTTTCTTTTTTATCTCATGATACTTTTAATGTCTGTTGTTCTTATTTAAGTGTAAATCTTAAGTAAAACTAATCTTATGACAGATGATTTAAATATATATTTTGCCATTTTTGTACAGTATTTTAATGATATAGAATACATAATTAATTTATACGTAAATAAGAAGATTAAAGATAAATGCTTACCTTTGCCTTCTTTCGTATCAACATTTATGTTATCATTATATGAAATCACCTGATCGTGATACGGTGTAAAGGGTAATGCATGGGACACTAAATTATTTCATTTCGCTAATGTTCCTCATATAAATAACCCACAAAAGCAGCAAGCATACATTTTTTTTGTTCTTTTTAAGGCCTCAGAGATTACATAGCATAATTCCAGATAACAATTACATAGAATAAATTCTGATAATGTCTCATTGACTATTGTGTTTCAACATGTTGAATAAAACTTCTAAATATACTGAGACTTAGAGCCTTTATTCTATTTCTCTATTTCAAAATAAAGACTTTATGTTAACGTTAAAAATCAAATCTACAGAAACGGAAATATCATATATCACACTCATCATATTTGGGTGCATAATTATGTAAAATTTATTCACTACGCTAGAAATAATTTTCTCATTTAAGATGAACATTTCACAGGAACTTGAAATGCTATCAATATTAACAATAATATCCAAAACATATCCCATAACTATTCTTTTTATACTATATAGGGGATTTTTCTAGGATAAATTATCGTTAATATTGATAGAATGTCAAGTTCCTGTGGTAAAATCATAGAAATTGACCTATTGTAGAGGCTAGAGTGTATGCAGTATATATAACAAATAAACCACAGTTAATTATAAAATAAACAGAACAGACTTTGTCTATATATTTACAATATCACACTGAAGTACCGTCTGCTTTGCTTATTTGCTTGTTTATTCAGTTTGGAGTATAAGATATAAAACATGAAACAAATCTACAGAAATGAATACAAACCTTCTAGTTTCGATTTCACTAATTCGTGAAACGCCCTCAAGTATTAGAAAAGTCAAACGCAACTAAATTGTTTCCTTCCTTATTTTTATGCAAAACCGACTTTGATTAATGATGGGAATTTGATATTCATTTTAGGAAATAAAATATCCTACAATATTAACTAGATTTCTTACCACATAAATATTGCTTTTCTTGTTCATGAAATTATTAAAAGCTTATATAAAGAGAGGAAGGAGAAGCATGTCATAGATAACAAAGTGTGTTGTAGACACAGCTAAAATGTATTATGCAAAACTGCTTTGATTATAATGTGTATTTTGGGGCATTTACTCAAAACAATAAAATACTGTTGTTTTTTGTGAATCTGAAAGTACATGTGTGTATATCAAATTTTATGAAAGTTATGACTTCACTTCGCCCTCAGCTAAATGTCGCTCACAATAAATTCCATAAAATTTGATATTAATACATAAAACATATCTAAGCCATTATGAATGAAACTTCTAACAGCTTGCACATCAACATTCAATGTTTCATTATAAGATTATAATTGAAAAGATTTGGCGTACAAGCCACCGACGCTTGGGGTGTGGAGCTCAAAATAATAATACATTATAGACGTTGAAAACGGCTTATATTAAGTTTTTGTGCCCCACTATAGGGGGGGGGGGGATTTAGATTTACCGTCCGGCCGTGCTCTTTTTGTGACGCACGTAGCTCAAAAAGTCATTGACCTAGAGTCATGAAACCTTACAGGAATGTTTATCAGCATGTGAAGTTGTGCACCTGGGTATTTTTATGTGGATATACTTATTATTTTTTAGAGTTATTGCCCTTGACTTAGTAAAAATTTGCAATTTTCAACTTGTGTCGCACGTAACTCAAAAAAATATTTGACCTAGAGTCATGAAACCTTACTGGAATGTTGATCAGCATGTGTAGTTATGGCATCTGGGTATTTTTGTGTTAATATATTTAGTATTTTTAGAGTTATTGCCCTTGAATTAGTAAAAATTTCCAATTTTCAACTTGGTCGCACATAACTAAAAAGGTATTTGACCTAATGTCATGAAACCTTACAGGACTGTTGCTCAGAATGTGTAGCTGTGCACCTGGGTATTTTTGTGTGGATATTTTTAGAGTTATTGCCCTTTAATTAGTAAAAATTTACAATATTCAACTTGTATTGCACGTAACTCAATGGACACATTTCTAGTTTTGATATATATATTCAGTACATGTGCTGGAATTGACAAAAACTTAATATGCATTTTATTTGGATTTTAAAAGGCGTTTTGAACTCCACACCCAAGTGTCTGTGGTACAAGCCAGACAAACAAATTAAACCACCAATACATTTTGCGTAATGACCGACACAGAACTGCAGTAAGTTGACAATATCATCAGAGTACTAGTTCTCCGTTCTTTAAGTGTATTTCTTCAAGCACATCTTCTGTGTACTTACTTTAGAAGAAATTCACCTTAAACTGAAAATCTGACTCCATTATACACCATTTAAACTTCATCTGTGGGGATATATTATAAGATCTTATGTACTGACAAGTGATTGTGCATTTAATTGTCAACTGAAATGCAGAGTTTTCACATTTTGAAATAGACAAATTCCAGACAATAAAAAGTATAAGCATTGAAACGAAAACAGTTGCCAAGGAGTATTTTGATGTTCATTCTGGGACAGACAGATACATATTCGGTCCCATGTTCATTAAATGCGTTTGATAACACCAGAATATTCAATATCCCAATGCTTAACGTGCTAAGTATCTTACATATATTTTTCATTTGTGTTTTCTTGATGCTTAAAAGTCTTACTTTCAAATTAAGAGGGCAAAGTATTTCATATATACTGAACATACATGTAAGTCAGTCAAGCAGTTATCTTTTTCCTTAAATACAGCATTTTCAGAAAGTTCCAACCAAAGATGATACTTGGTGATAAAGTATATTCCGATCTTTGTGACATTAACACAATATCAAGAGGTACATAAAACAAGCTTTATATCTTTATCTCATAAAAATTTATTATGTATTCTGTATTTATTTACCAATTTCAACAAAATATTATCGTATCATCATATCTTGAATTTGCTAAAATTATCAGCCAAAATTTCAATATTAATAACAATAATTCAAAATAGTACATGTAATAAGGGATCTTGATAAAAACATAAACATCTGAAATCACTAACATATTAATTCTATCCCATCAACATTCACTAAACGTTCGTAATTACATGTTCAACACATTGTTGTTAATCCCGCTTATTTTTATTTTTCCTGTTTTCCATTTTTCCAAGCACTCTAAATACTTCTTTTTTTGCCTCCCTATTCTTCTTCTGTTTTACTAAGTCCATTTTCTGCACTTGTTTATGATGTTTGGTCACTCTCTCACGCATTTTTACACGCTCAGTTCGCTTCTTATGCTCGTGCACAGATTTCAACATAGACATCATTTTAGCAATCTGTAACAAATCAAAAAACATGTACCTTACAGTAATAACAAAACTAGAAATGTGTCATCATGCCACGGATGCCCCCGCATGCAGCCAAAATTTCAGATGGTGCATTAATTATTTTTTTCATTTTAAGTTCAAAGCCCTTAAAACTTTTCAATGTTAACACTAACCATTTTCATACAATGTTCAAGCACTGAAATAATTCAGTCTTAACCTTTTAAAAATAGCATATTGCATATTTGTAGCCAAAAATAATGGCTAAAAGTATGAGTGCTGAAACTGAAAGTTCAAATTTTTCCAACATTCAGGAAGGGGAAAGATAAGTTTGTCTATTAATCATTGAACCACGACCAAATTCAAACTTAAACTGCTTATTCCAATTAGATGTATCTATATTATTTTCAAAAAGAAAAGGGACATAACTCTGCCAAAAAATCATCAAACCATGACCAAATTCCAACTTGACCTGCCCATTCCTTTGACATATCCATATGTCAAATTTAAGTTGAATATGTAACACTGTTGGGTAAATAATGAACAGAAACTGTAAATTTCATATTATTTTCAAAGTAAAAGGGGCATTATTCTGCCAAAAATCATTGAACCATGACCAAATTCGAACTTGGCCTGGGCATTCCAAAAACATATCCATATGTCAAATTTGAGTTGAATGTGTTGTACCATTGGGGAGATAATAAACGGAAACTGAAAATTTCATATTATTTTTCAAAGTAAAAGGGGCATAACTCTGCCAAAAATCTTCGAACCATGACCAAATTTGAACTTGACCTGTATTTTCTCATGACATATCCATATGTCAAGTTTGAGTTGAATGTGTTGTACCATTGGGGAGATAATGAATGGAAACTGAAAAATTTTATATTATTTTCAAAGTAAAAAGGGGCATAACTCTGCCAAAAATCATCGAACCATGACCAAATTTGAACTTGACCTGTATTTTCTCATGACATATCTATATGTCAAGTTTGAGTTGAATGTGTTGTACCATTGGGGAGATAATGAACGGAAACTGATAATTTTATATTATTTTCAAAGTAAAAGGGGCATAACTCTGCCAAAAATCATCGAAACCATGACCAAAATTTGAACTTGACCTGTATTTTCTCATGACATATCCATATGTCAAGTTTGAGTTGAATGTGTTGTACCGTTGGGGAGATAATGAACGGAAACTGAAATTTCATATTATTTTCAAAGTAAAAGGGG